>NW_024724866.1:0-40000 GCF_018991925.1 Homarus americanus
GAAGCATAGACATATATGACAGCTATGCATCACACTCATCACTCCACCTTATATGACACCATGCATCACACTATGTCACCTTGCCATATGACAGCCATGCATCACACTCCATCACCTTGCCATATGACAGCCATGCATCACACTATGACCTTTGCTATATGACAGCTATGCATCACACTATCACCTACCATATGACAGCCATGCATCACACTATCACCTACTCATATGACAGCTATGCATCACACCATGTCACCTTGCCATATGACGTTGCATCACATACCAGCTATGGCATCACACTATCACCTACCATATGACAGCCATGCATCACACTATCACCTTACCATATGACAGCCATGCATCACACCGTCACCACAGACAGCCATGCATCATGTCACTCCATATGACAGCCATGCATCACAATATCACCTTACCATATGACAGCTTGCATTCATCATTATGCCCCTCACCATGACACCCATGCATCACACTATCACCTTTGATATGATGCACACACCATGTCACCTTGCTATACAGCCATGCATCACACTCACCTCACCATATGACAGCTATGTACTGCCCCATATGATATCATGCATCACACATATCATCACATACACACTGCATCACACTATCACCTTTGCCATACATATGACAGCTATGCATCACACTATCACCTCCTATGACAGCTATGCATCACACTATCACCTTGACCATATGAAGTGCATCACACTATCACCTTACATCATCTACATATATGACAACTATGACACTGCATCACACCATCACATTTTACTATATAGCCATGCATCACACTATGCTGCCCTTATGACAGCTATGCATCACACTATCACCTTACTATATGACACGCATGCATCACACTAGCCCATATATGACAGCCATGCATCACACTAATTTTACCATATGACAGCCAAAACGCCTTGTCACCTTACGGCGATGCTTGCATCACACTATCACTCTTATATGACAGCCATGCATCACACTATGTCACCTACATATGAAGCCATGTGCACTTATAACATGTATCATTCTGCTATATGCCCATGCATCACACTATCACTTATTTATATGACAGCCATGCATCACACACTATCACTCTTACCAATGACAGCCATGCATCACACTATATGTCACCTTACCATATGACACCCATGCATCACACTATCACCTTGCTATATGACAGCCATGCATCACACCATGTCACCTTTGCCATATGATCACGCCATGTATCACACTATCACTTACCATATGACAGCCATGCATCACATTATCACTCTTACCATATGACACCTATGCATCACACCATGTCACTTTGCCATGGTGACAGCCATGCATCACACTATCACCGTACTATGACACGCTATGCATCACACTATCACTTCCATTATATGACACCATGCATCACCATGTCACCTTGCCATATGACAGCTTGCATCACACTATCACCTACCATATGACAGCATTGCATCACACTATCACCACCATATGACACCTGCATCACACCATGTCACCTTGCCATATGACAGCCATGCATCACACTTATCACCTTACCAGTATGATGCGCACACACTATACACCTTACCATATGATGGTCACGGCTCACAATTATCACCTTACCATATGACAGCCATGCATCACACCCATGTCACCTTCCACATGACAGCCATGCATCACAGTATCACACTCTATCACTATAGACAGCCATGCATCACACTTTCAATTCCACTTCATATGACAGCTATGCATCACACTATCACCTACTATGACAGCCATGCATCACACTATCACCTTACCATATGACAGCTATGCATCACACTATGTCACCTACCATATGACAGCTGCACACTATCACCTTGCTATATGATGCATCACACCATATACCTTTGCCATATGACAGCTATGCATCACACTATCACTTTACCATATGACAGCCATGCATCACACTTCATATGACACCCATGCATCACACTATGTACTCACAATCACGTCACCTACCATATGACACCTATACATCACACATGTCACCTACCATATGACACCCATGCATCACATTTTATCAACCTTGCTATGACAGCCATGCATCACACTGCATGACACCTATGCATCACACTATCACCTTGCTATGTTATGTCATAACTATCACTCCTTCCCCATATGACAGCCAGCATCACACTGTCACCTACCATATGACAGCTATACATGACATCACCTTGCTATATGACACTATGCATCACACTTATCACCTACCATGACACCCATGCATCACACTATGTCACCTCTTGCCATGACAGCCATGCATCACACTATCACCTCACCCATATGACAGCCATCACACCATCACCTTACTATGACAGCCATGCACTTGCATTTTATATGACAGCTATGCATCACACTATCACCTACTATATAGACAGCTCAGATCACACCATGTCACCTTATATGACAGCCATGTCACACTATCACTCTTACTATATGACAGCCATGCATCACACTAATTTTATATGACTGCTATGCATCACACTATTCATCACCTTACCATATGACAAGCTATGCATCACACTATCACCTTACCATATGACAGCCATGCATCACACCATGTCACCTTGCTATGACAGCATGCATCACACTATCACCTTGCCATATGACAGCCATGCATCACACTATCACCTACTATATGACAGCTATGCATCACATATGTCACTCTACCAGACAGCTATGCATCACACCATAACCATATATACAGCTATGCATCACACTATCAACCTTACTATATGACAGCCATGCATCACACTATCACCTTACCATATGACAGCTATGCATCACACCATGACCTTACCATATGACAGCCATGCATCACACTATCACCTTACCATATGACAGCCATGCATCACACTATCACTGCTATCACAGCTATGCATCACACTATGTCACCTTGCCATATGACAGCTATGCATCACATCTTTAGCGACAGCTGCATCACACTATCACTCTTACCATATGACAGCCTATGCATCACACTATGTCACTCTGCTATATGACAGCCATGTACACACTCATCACCTACTATATGACAGCCATGCATCAAACTATCAACTTTACCATATGACACCTATGCATCACACTATGTCACCTTGCCATATGACAGCTATGCATCACACTATCACCTTTTACCCAATGAGCAGCATTATATCACACTCACCTTACTATGACAGCCATGCATCACACTATGTCTTTTATGACTTGCATACACTATCACCTTACCATATGACAGCCATGCATCACACTATGTACCTTACCATATATCATCATTATATTCATATAAGCCAGTATCACACCATGTCACTTGCCATATCACAGATATCACACATCTTACCATATGACAGCCATGCATCACACTATCACATTATTTATATATGCATCACGTCACCTTGCCATATCAGCCATGCATCACACTATCCTACCATAGACACCCAGAACACCATCACACTTACCAGACAGCCATGCATCACACCATGTCACCTACCATATGACAGCCATGCATCACACTATCACCTTATTGGCGACAGCCATGCATCACACCATGTCACCTTGCCATATGACACGCCATGCACACTATCACCTTACCATATGACAGCATGCATCACACTATCACCTTACCATATGACAGCCATCACACTTTCACCTTACCATATGACGCCACGCATCACACACCTTGCCATATGGCCATGCATCACACTTCACTTTTTATATCAGCCTCGTTATTAATGCATCACACTTTCACCTTACTATATGACAGCCATGCATCACACTATGTCACCTTACTATATGACAGCCATGCATCACTATCACTTTACCATATGACAGCCATGCATCACACATGTCACCTTACTATATGACAGTTGCATCACACTATCACCTTACATATGACAGCTATGCATCACACCTACCTTTGCTATGCATCACACTATCACCTTACCATTGACAGCTATGCATCACACTATTCACCTTGCCATGACAGCCATGCATCACACTATCACCTTACTATATGACAGCCATGCATCACACCATGTCACTCTTACCATATGACAGCCATGCATCACACCATCACCTTGCCATATGAAGCTATGCATCACACTATCACCTTACCATATGACAGCCATGCATCACACCATGTCACCTACCATATGAAGCTATGCATCACACCATGTCACCTTTGCCATATGACAGCCATGCATCACACTATCACCTTACCATATGACAGCCATGCATCACACCATGTCACCTTTACATATGACAGCTATGCATCACACTATCACCTTACCATATGACAGCCATGCATCACACTATCACCTTACCATATGACACCCATGCATCACACACATGTCACTTTGCCATATGACAGCTGCATCACACTATCACTTTGCCATATGACAGCTATGCATCACATCACTCACTATATGACAGCCATGCATCACACCATGTCACCTACCATATGACAGCCATGCATCACACTATCACTCACATATGACAGCCATGCATCACACCATGTCACCTTGCCATATGACAGCCATGCATCACACTATCACCTTACCATATGACAGCCATGCATCACACTATCACCCACATATGACAGCTGCATCACACTGTCACCTTTATATGACAGCTATGCATCACATGTCACCTGCTATATGACAGCCATGCATCACACTATCACCCACATGACAGCCATGCATCACACTACACTTACCATATGACAGCTATGCATCACACTATCACCTACCATATGACAGCCATGCATCACACCATGTCACCTGCCATATGACAGCCATGCATCACACTATCACCTACTATATGACAGCCATGCATCACACCATGTCACCTTGCCATATGACAGCCATGCATCACACCATACCTACATATGACAGCCATGCATCACACCATGTCACCTTGCTATATGACAGCCATGCATCACACACTTCACCTTACCATATGACACCCATGCATCACAATTATCACCTACTATATGACACCCATGCATCACACCATGTCACCTTACATGACAGCCATGCATCACACTATCACCTTACCCTTGACAGCCATGCATCACACTATCACCTTACCATATGACAGCCATGCATCACACTATCACCTACCATATGACAGCCATGCATCACACCATGTCACCTTGCCATATGACAGCCATGCATCACACTTTCACTCCATATGACACCCATGCATCACACCATGTCACCTTGCCATATGACAGCCATGCATCACACTATCACCTACCATATGACAGCCATGCATCACACTATGTCACCTACCATATGACAGCCATGCATCACACTATCACCTACCATATGACAGCCATGCATCACACTATGTCACCTTACCATATGACAGCCATGCATCACACTATCACCTTGCCATGACAGCCATGCATCACACCATGTCACCTTGCCATTTGACAGCCATGCATCACACTATCACCTTACCATATGACAGCCATGCATCACACTATCACCTTAATATGACACCCATGCATCACACTATCACCTTGCCATGACACCCATGCATCACACCATGTCACCCATATGAGCCATGCATCACACTATCACCTTACCATATGACAGCCATGCATCACACTATGTCACCTTACCATATGACAGCCATGCATCACACTATCACCTGCTATATGACAGCCATGCATCACACCATGTCACCTTGCCATATGACAGCCATGCATCACACTATCACCTTACCATATGACACCCATGCATCACACTATCACCTTACCATATGACACCCATGCATCACACCATGTCACCTTACCATATGACAGCCATGCATCACACTATCACCTTACCATATGACACATGCATCACACCATGTCACCTTACCATATGATGCCATGCATCACACTATCACTACCATATGACAGCCATGCATCACACTATCACCTTACCATATGACACCCATGCATCACACCATGTCACCTTACTATGACAGCCATGCATCACACTATCACCTTGCTATATGACAGCCATGCATCACACCATGTCACCTTGCCATATGACAGCCATGCATCACACTATCACCTTACTATATGACAGCCATGCATCACACTATCAACTTTGCCATATGACACCCATGCATCACACTATCACCTACCATATGACAGCCATGCATCACACCATGTCACCTACCATATGACAGCCATGCATCACACTATCACCTACTCATATGACAGCTATGCATCACACTATCACCTTACCATATGACACATGCATCACACTATCACCTTGCTATATGACAGCCATGCACCACTATCACCTGCCATACGACAGCCTTGCATCACACCATCACCTTACTATGACAGCCATGCATCACACCATGTCACCTTGCCATATGACAGCCATGCATCACACTTTCACCTACCATATGACAGCCATGCATCACACTATGTCACCTACCATATAACAGCTATGCATCACATTATCACCTTACCATATGACAGCCATGCATCACATTATTTACCCACCATATGACAGCTATGCATCACACTATCACCTTACCATATGACAGCCATGCATCACACTATCACCTTACCATATGACAGCCATGCATCACACCATGTCACCTTACCATATGACAGCCATGCACACACACTATTCACTCTACCATATGACAGCTATGCATCACACTATCACCTTACCATATGACAGCCATGCATCACACCATGTCACCTACCATATGACAGCCATGCATCACACTATCACCTTTACCATATGACAGCTATGCATCACACTATCACCTTGCCATATGACAGCCATGCATCACACTATCACCTTACCATATGACAGCCATGCATCACACCATGTCACCTTACCATATGACAGCTATGCATCACACTCATCACCTTGCCATATGACAGCCATGCATCACACCATGTCACCTTTGCCATATGACAGCCATGCATCACACTATCACCTTGCCATATGACAGCCATGCATCACACTATCACCTACCATATGACACCCATGCATCACACCATGTCACCTACATGACAGCCATGCATCACACTATCACCTTACCATATGACAGCCATGCATCACACTATCACCTTACCATATGACAGCCATGCATCACACCATGTCACCTTGCCATATGACAGCCATGCATCACACTATCACCTTACATATGACAGCCATGCATCACACCATGTCCCTACATATGACAGCCATGCATCACACTATCACCTTACCATATGACAGCCATGCATCACACTATCACCTACCATATGACAGCTATGCATCACACCATGTCACCTTGCCATATGACAGCCATGCATCACACTTTCACCTTACCATATGACACCCATGCATCACCTGTCACCTTGCCGACAGCCATGCATCACACTATCACTGCAGACAGCCATGCATCACACCATATCACCTTACCGCCCAGCGCATGCATCACACTATCACCTTACCATAGACAGCCATGCATCACTTTCACCTACCGCTGACATGCTATCACCTTCTGCCATATGACAGCCATGCATCACACCATGTCTGCCGCATATGACAGCCATGCATCACACTATCACCTCACCATATGACACCATGCATCACACTATCACCTTACATATGACACCATGCATCACACTATCCTTGCCATATGACACCATGCATCACACCATGTCACCTTACCATATGACAGCCATGCATCACACTATCACCTTACCATATGACAGCCATGCATCACACTATTCACCTTACCATATGACAGCCATGCATCACACTATCACCTTGTAACAACCGCCATCACACCGTCACCTTGCCATATGACAGCCATCACACTATCACCTTCCATATGACAGCCATGCATCACTATCACACACCATATGACACCCATGCATCACCATGTCACCTTACCATATGACAATACGCCATCACACTATCACCTTACCATATGACAGCCATGCATCACACCATCATCACCTTACCATATGACAGCATGCATCACACTATCACCTTACCATAACAGCCCATCACACTATCACCACCATATGACACCCATGCATCACACCATTATCTTACCATATGACCATGCATCACACTATCACCCTTGCCCATGCATCACCATGTCACCCCATATGACAGCCATGCATCACACTATCAACTTACCATATGACAGCCATGCATCACTATCACCTTACCATATGACACCATGCATCACACTATCACCTTACCACTTAGCCATGCATCACACATTCACCTTACCCATACCATATACAGCCCATCACACTATCACCTTACCATATAACAGCCATGCATCACACTATCACCTTACCATATGACACCATGCATCACACTATCACCTTGCTTATGACACCATGCATCACACTATCACCATACGACAGCCGCATCACACCATGTCACCTTACCATATGACAGCCGCATCACACCATCACCTTGCCATATGACAGCCATGCATCACACTGCCTTACCATATGCAGCCATGCATCACTATATCACCTTACCATATGAGCCATGCATCACATTATCACCTTACCATATAGCCATGCATCACATTATCACCTTACCATATGACAGCCATGCATCACATTATCACTTACCATATGACAGCCATGCATCACATTATCACCTTACCATATAACAGCCATGCATCACACTCACCTTACCATATGACAGCCATGCATCACACCTTACCATATGACAGCCATGCATCACACCATGTCACCTTACCATATGACAGCCATGCAACACACTATGTCACCTTACCATATAACAGCCATGCATCACATTATCACCTTACCAGCTGACAGCCATGCATCACACCATGTCACCTTACCATATGACAGCCATGCATCACACTATCACCTTACCATATAACAGCCATGCATCACACTATCACCATGTTGCACTCACACTATCACCTTACAGCCATGCATCACACCATGTCACCTTACCATATGACAGCCATGCATCACACTATCACCTTGCCATATGACAGCCATGCATCACACCATGTCACCTTGCCATATGACAGCCATGCATCACACTATCACCTTACCATGAGACAGCCATGCATCATACTATCACCTTACCATATGACACCCATGCACTGTGGAGTAATCGTTTCCCAAGTGAGGGGGTCGATTTGGCACTTTTTACGGTTTGTTCTAATGCCTTTTCCATTGCCCACTAACATTACGTTTATCATTCGTTAGGCGACTGTAAAGTAGCTGCTTTGGCAGTCTACTGCTGTCCATGCGGGTAACATGGCCAGTCCAACTTAAATGTTCATGGATAATGGCAGCCTCAATGTTCCTACAGTTGGCATCAGCAAGAATACTTGCATTTTTCTCTTGTCTTCCCAGCGAACTCGGTGGATGGAATGTAGGGTGGGGGACCATTGATCGATATGCATGCAACTTTGTAGATAATTTCAGCATCCTAGAGCTGAAGACACGGGTATAGAGTCTGCCAAAGGTTAGAGATGCATATCTGATCCGATGTTGAATCTCTTCATCGATAATGAAACACTAGAAGTGGGTAACATTAGAGAGGGTATTACCGTTAATCTGGATGAATGGTGGAGGTGTGGCTGAACCAGGGCCAGGCTGAAAGAAAATCTGAGTCTTACATACATTAACCTCAAGACCAAAATGTGCAGACACATCTGCTTAAGTGTTCAGAATCTCCTGTAGGTCGCGTTCAGTGTGAGTGATGAGGGTGAGATCGTTTGCATACTGAAGTTTAGTGATGGAAACGACACCTTTGTTCCTGCCTGGAGTCGTCTGATGTTGAAAAGTCCCTTCATCTGGTACTGGATGTCGACCAAGCTGGCTAAATTGGCGCTGGCATGAATAAGGAATGCAGCAAAGAAAATGGAAAAGAGAGTTGGTGCCAATTCTGGTTGTGGAAGAACTCAGACTGGGTGCCATTGTGCAGGACACTACCGTTCATGCCTTTGTAGGTTTGCCGCAAAATGGCAATGAATTTGTAAGCAATCAAAATGAATGAGGGTCCATCAGAAGGCTTCCATGTTGACTGAGTCGAAGGCCTTAGTAAGGTCGATGAAGGTCAGGTACAAGTCACAATGCTGTTCTCTGCACTTTTTTCTCTATCTGGTTGGCAGCAAACATCATGCCAGTGATGCCACGTGATGGTCTACAGAAGAAGTTTGTTTAAGAGGACTTGGGCAATAATCTTGCCAGCTATGGGCAGCAGCGAGAGCCTGTGGTAGTTGCCACAGTCTGACTGATCTCCCTTGTTCTTATAATTATTGACGATGGAGGTGTCTTTAAGATCTTGGGGGATTTCCTCCTCCTCCAATGTATTCTCCAGGAAAGAGTGGAGATGGCTGTTAAGCAGGGGTCCTCCTGCTTTATACACCTCATTTGGGATTCCATCAGACCCCGTGCCTTTATTATATTTTATCTGCTTGGTGGCAGTATCTATTTCGTCACAGGATGGAGGATAGCTGAGGTGGATCAGCTGTAGATGCTGTGGGACCTGCTGGGTAGTCAGGACATCCACATCGGTGTTTCGGTTGGGCAGGGAATGTTAGTGGTCTTTCCAGTGCTGACGGATGCCTTCTTTGTCTTTAATTGGGGAATTACGTTTGGATGACCGGAGGGGGCCAAGCCATGAGTAGTTTAGCCTTACATCGTTTTCGTGGAAATGAAAAAATCATGCATCTTGTGTTGATCCACAAATTTTTGCATTTCACATGCTTTATTTTTTCACCATTCTTCCTTTAGATTGCAAAGTTTGCGCTGGACCATTGCTTTCTTATGGCGGAAGGTATCTCCTTTGGTCCGAGACTGGAGGTTGTTTTGCCAGTCAGTGAAAGTAGCTTGTTTACCATTATCGAGTACCTTGATTTCAAGGTTATTTTCATCAAACCAATCCTGGTGTTTCTTTTGATCTGGCAGAAGGTCTCTCTGCAGGTTTTTGTCATGTTAGGGTTGAGAAAATCCCATTCGGCACTCGGATTTAGGTTGTTTGTTGTGGCGTTATTTATTAGCCCATTGTCGAGCTGCTCTCTGAAAGCATACTCTACCACTTGATCCTCCTGTCGCTTGGTGTTAAAACCTGTTTTGGAGGCTTGTAGTTTTCGCCATTTTGGGGCGACATGAAAGGAGAGTTTGGCTCTGACGAGCCGATGATCTGTGTCACAGTGGGATGAGCCACGCATGGCTCTGGTGATGAGGCGATCTCTTTCTCTGACAATGATGTATTCAATGAGATGCCAATGTCTGGATCGTGGGAGTTGCCAAAGAACCCTGGAACTTGCCGGCCTTCCTAAACAAGGTGTTGGTGATAGTGAGGTTGTGTTCATTACACTTGGTGAGGAGGAGTAGGCCGTTGGGATTACACTTGCCCGCTCCAATTATCTCGATGGTTCCCTGCCGTAAGTCAGCATCTTTACCAACTCTGGCGTTGAGGTCACCTAGGAACACCACATTTTTCTCTCTGGGGATAGAGGTTAGCACTCTGTCAAGATCGGCATAAAAGGGCTTCTTAATATCATTTTCGGCATCGAGTGTTGGGACGTATACACTGATGAAGAAGGCCTGGCGTGAGTAATTCAGTGGGACTCGGGAGTGTCAAGAGGCGCTTGTACCCAAAACAAGCATTTCAGTTAGTATATGTAGGGTGAATTGGCTAATGGCAAAGCCAGCTTCATAAATGCGGTTTCTCTCCACAGCAGGCTTACTCTTCCCGAACAAGATATAGCCGGACCCCTGTTCTGTGAGTTGACCTCGTCTGGGAGCCGGGACTCACTAATGGCTGCTATGTCAATGTTTTACTTAGACAGGTCTTTTGCCACAAGGGTGGTGGTTCTTTCAGGACACTCATTTATGCCAGCATTCAGAAGGGTCCAGACATTCCATGCAGCGACCATAAGAGGTTATATAGTTTGTTTTTGCTTTGATTTGTGATTATGATTTCGTGAGCATTAAGATGACCTTACTGGCTGTGGTTGGCTTTTTTTTTTAAGGCACATGTATAGAGCACCTATTCTAGCCCCCTACCCATATGGGGTGAACAGTGTGGCTCTGGTAATGTCTTCTCAATCATAGAGGCAGGACCGGATGGCACTGCTGCTCAGATTCCATTGCATAAATGACCATCTAATCAATGCCCCCAGTCATGTCTGCCTGTCCTTATCGCCAAAAGACTTTTGACTTTTGGGGGTTTAGGGGGTCTGATGATGATGATGGAAAACTATGATGAGCTGGACGATGGCTACATGTGAGTTAATTTATGTGGTGAGGCAATAGCATAGGCTGCAACCACACATCTTGGCTCTCCCTTTTCCTGATCCAGTGGTGCAAGTAACTGCAACAACTGGGTAGAGGGAAATATGCAATGGACAGCCAATAGCCCAGTTTGTTGGGTTTCGCCTTAGCAGTCCATTCATCTTGCATTGCCTGCATCTTCTGGTGAAGTCGTTGGTTTCCTCTGTTGGTCATCTCTTCTGCCTATTCTGCCGTTGGGGTCTTGTTGGAGCTCAGTAAGCATGTTTGCCTGATGCGGGACTCCACCGCAGATTTTTCGTTTGGGGTTTACTCGTAGCCTTATACCTACCAAGGTTAATCTGCCAGGCAGTGGGGCAGTTATCAGTAGGTTCCAGGGCGTGTCCACATGCCGGTGGGCCTATGCACTGTCCCTCTGGGGCACGATGCTGCTCCGGGATCCCCAGCTAGTCTAGCCTGGGGCCTTGCATTTACCATGAATTGCTATGAGGAGGAGTTTTGATAGTGAAGAGGCTATGTTGCATCAGAAACATGCAAGGCTGCTTTCCTTTTCACTATGAGGGCTAACCAGCGGTGGTAGCTGAAAGCAAGAGGAAGCAGGCAGTGCCACTGTGATTGCAGCTTAACACTAACTTACGCCACACTAGACACATTACACCACCTTGTGTGTACACCCGAGCATCACACTATCACCTTGCCATATGACACCCACATATTACACGATGTCACCTTGCCACACGACACCCACACATCACATTGTCACCATGCCATTATGACTGCCCATATCACATCACCTTGCCATATGACACCTATGCGTCACACTACCACTTTGCCCATATGAGCACCTGCAATCACCTTGCCATATGACACCCACATATGCATCACCTTGCCGCCTTGACACCTGCCATCACACTACCACTTGCCATATGACACCTGCACCATCACCTTGCCCATGCTTATTGCCCACATATCACATAACCTTGCCATATGACACCTACACATCACACTACCACAACATATGACACCCACACATCACACTACCACCTTGCCATATGACACCCCACACGTCACACTACCACCTTGCCATATGACACCCACATTACACTACCACCTTGCCATATAACACCCACACATCACACTGCCATATGACACCTACACCATCACCTTGCCATATGACACCCACATATCCTTAACCTTGCCGCCTGACACCTACACATCACACTACCACCTTGCCATATGACACCACACATCAGAGTACCACCTTGCCATATGACACCCACACATCACAGTACCACCTTTGCCATATAACACCCACATCACACTACCACCTTGCCATATGACACCCACACATCACAGTACCACCTTGTCATATGACACCCACACATCACACTACCACCTTGCCATATGACACCCACACATCACACCATGACACTTGTGCCATATGACACCTGTGCATCACTACCGCGCCGTATGACGTCCACATATCACGTCACCTTGCCGTATGACGCAACGTCACGTCGCCCGTACGACACCCACACGTCACACTACCACCTTGCCATATAACACCCACACGTCACAGTGCCACCTTGCCATATAACGCCCACGTCACACTACCGCCTTGCCATATAACACCCACACGTCACGGTACCGCAGCAGCAGCCCATAACACCCACATCACAGTACCACGCCGTATAACGCCCACATCACCCAGTGCCACCTTGCCATATAACGCCCACATCACAGTGCCACCTTGCCGTATAACACCCACACGTCACACTACCACCTTGCCGTATGACACCCACACGTACAGTGCCACCTTACCATATGACGCCACACGCACGTCACACTACCACCTTGCCATATAACGCACCCACACATCACACTACCACCTTGCCATATGACACCCACGTCACACACCACCTTGCCATGCTGACACCCCACGTCTGGTACCGCAACGCCATATAACGCCCACACATCACGGTACCACCTTGCCATATAACACCCACACATCACAGTACCACCTTGCCATATAACACCCACACGTCACACTACCACCTTGCCATATAACACCCACACGTCACACTACCACCTTGCCATATGATACCCACACATCACAGTGCCACCTTGCCCATATAGCACCCACACATCCTGGTACCACCTTGCCGCCATAACACCCACGCATCCACAGGTGCCACCTTACCATCGACACCCACACATCACACTACCACCTTGCCATATAACACCCACATCACCCAGTGCCACCTTACCGCCCCGACGCGCCCACATCACACTACCACCTTGCCTTATAACACCCACATCACAGTACCACAACGCCGCATATAACACCCACACATCACAGTTACCACCTTGCCATATAACGCACGTCACAGTACCACCTTGCCATATAACACCCACACGTCACGGTGCCTTGCCATATAACACCCACGTCACACTACCACCTTGCCATATAACACCCACACATCACACTACCACCCCTTGCCATATGACACCCACATCACAGTACCACCTTGCCATATAACACCCACACACATCACAGTACCACCTTGCCATATAACACCCACACATCCTGTTACCTTACCATATGACACCCACATCACAGTACCACCTTGCCATATAACACCCACACACATCAGTACCACCTTGCCATATAACACACATCACAGTACCACCTTGCCATATGACACCCACATCACAGTACCACCTTGCCATATAACGCCCACACACATCACAGTACCACCTTACCATATGACACCCACACATCACAGTGCCACCTTGCCATGTAACACCCACACATCACAGTACCACCTTACCATGACACCCACATCCACAGTACCACCTTGCCATGCCAGGCACCCACACATCACACTACCACCTTGCCATATGACACCCACACATCACACTACCACCTTGCCATATGACACCCCACACATCTGGTACCACCTTGCCATATAACACCCACACATCACAGTACCACCTTGCCTATAACACATCCCAGTACCACCTTGCCATATAACACCCACACATCCTGTTCCACCATACCATATGACACCCACATCTGAGTGCCGCAGCGCCGTATGGCCTTACACGTCACCACCTTGCCATATGACACCCACACACATCGCACTACCACCGCATATGACACCCACACGTCAGTACCACCTTGCCATATAACGCCCACACGTCACAGTACCACCTTGCCATATAACACCCACACATCACGGTACCACCTTGCCATATGAGCACCCACGTCCCCAGTACCACCTTGCCATATGACGCCACATCCTGATGCCACCTTGCCATATAACACCCACACATCACACTACCACCTTGCCATATAACACCCACACATCTGCAGTACCACCTTGCCATATAACACCCACACGTCACAGTACCACCTTACCATATGAAGCACCCACACATCACAGTACCACCTTGCCATATGACACCCACACGTCAGTACCACCTTGCCATATAACACCCACACATCACAGTGCACCACCTTACCATATGACACCCACACGTCACAGTACCACCTTGCCATATGACACCCACACGTCACACTACCACCTTGCCATATGACGCCCACATCACACTACCACCTTTGCCATATGACGCACCCACATCCCAGTACCACCTTGCCATATAACACCCACACATCACAGTACCACCTTGCCATATAACACCCACATCCACAGTACCACCTTGCCATATGACACCCACACATCCCAGTACCACCTTGTATGACCCACATCACCCAGTGCCACCTTGCCATGACGCCCCACACATCACCCAGTGCCTGCCATATAACACCCACATCACAGTGCCACCTTGCCATATGACACCCACACATCACAGTACCATACCATATAACACCCACACATCACACTACCTTGCCATATGTACCCCACACATCACAGTACCACCTTGCCATATGACACCCACACATTACACTACCACCTTGCCATATAACACCCACACATCACACTACCACCTTGCATATGACACCCACACATCACACTACCACCTTGTATATAACACCCACATCACCAGTACCACCTTGCCATATAACACCCACACATCACACTACCACCTTGCCATATGTGCCCACACGTCCCAGTGCCACCTTGCCATGCTCTTACCCACATCCACAGTACCACCTTGCCGCGCGGCACCCACACATCACAGGTACCACCTTGCCATATAACACCCACACATCACAGTACCACCTTGCCATATAACACCCACACGTCAGTACCACCTTGCCATATAACACCCACACATCCTGTACCACCTTGCCATACTCTTACCCACACATCACAGTGCCACCTTGCCATATAACACCCACATCACACTACCACCTTGCCATATAACACCCATCACACTACCACCTTGCCATATAACACCCACACATCACAGTACCACCTTGCCATATAACACCCACACGTCACACTGCCGCGCCGTATAACGCCCACGTCCCAGTGCCACCTTGCCGTATGACACCCACATCCACGGTACCACCTTGCCATATGACACCCACACATCACCAGTGCCACCTTGCCATATAACACCCACACGTCACTACCACCTTGCTTACTTATAACACCCACATCACCGGTACCACCTTGCCATATGACACCCACACGTCACGGTGCCACCTTGCCATATGACACCCACGTCACAGTGCCACCTTGCCATATAACACCCACATCACACTACCACATTGCCATATGACACCCACGCTTCTCTCTACCACCTTGCCATATGACACCCATCACGGTGCCACCTTGCCATATGACATTATGACACCCCACGTCACACTACCTTGCCATATAACACCCACACATCCACAGTACCACCTTGCCATATGACACCCACACATCACACTACCATCTTGCCATATGTACCCACACATCACACTACCATCTTGCCATATAACACCCACATCACACTACCACCTTGCCATATAACACCCACATCACTACCATCTTGCCATATGACACCCTCACGTACACTACCACCTTGCCATATGACACCCACGCTTCCACTACCAGCTTGCCATATGACGCCCACACGTCACACTACCACCTTGCCATATAACACCCACACATCACACTGCCACCTTGCCATATGAAGCATTTATGACACCCACATCACACTACCTTGCCATATGACATTATGACACCCACACATCACACTACCTTGCCACATAACACCCACACACATCACACTACCATCTTGCCATATAACACCCACACATCACTACCACCTTGCCATGTGACATTATGACACCCACATTACTACCACCTTGCCATATGACACCCACATCACAGTACCACCTTGCCTTATGACACCCCACGCTTCCCACTACCAGCTTGCCATATGACACCCCACACATCACAGTACCACCTTGCCATGTAATATGACACCCACACATCACACTACCACCTTGCCATATAACACCACGTCACGCACTACCACCTTTGCCATGTAACACCCACACGTCCGCACCGCAGCGCCATATAACACCCACGTCACACTACCACCTTGCCATATAACACCCACACATCACACTACCACCTTGCCATATAACACCCACGTCACCAGTGCCTGTGCCATATAACACCCACACATCACACTACCACCTTGCCTATAACACCCACACATCCACACGGTACCACCTTGCCGCCATGAGCACCCCACATCACACTACCACCTTGCCGCTCAACACCCACACATCACCAGTACCACCCAGCGCCATATGAGCACCCACACGTCACACTACCACCTTGCCATATAACACCCACACGTCACACTACCACCTTGCCATATAACACCCACACACACCCAGTGCCGCAGCGCCATATGACGCCCCACGTTACACTACCATCTTGCCATATGACGCCTCCACATCACACTACCACCTTGCCATATGGCACCCGCTTCCACTGCCAGCTTGCCATATGACGCCCACATCACACTACCACCTTGCCATATAACGCCCGCATCACACTACCACCTTGCCATATGACGCCCACATCACGGTACCACCTTGCCCTTATGACACCCACGCTTCCCACTACCAGCTTGCCATATGGCACCCACACATCACAGTACCACCTTGCCATATGACACCCACGCTTCCCTCTACCACCTTGCCATATGACACCCACACATTACACTACCACCTTGCCATATGACACCCACACATCACACCATGCCAAGAGTTACTGTACTTGAGGGTGAATGATGCCGGGTATTAGTGAACTTAGAGTCATTCATTTCTTCACTATCTCCTCTCTCAAGTTTCACAAAGACAAGTTGACTAATTAATTATCATCAAGTATTCGTTTGAGTCATCCAACTGATCTCACTCACAGTATCTATGGGAGATTTGTCTGGCCTATAGTCTGAGTCTTAACCGATCATAAACACACAATATATTCTTAACCAATCATAAAGCCTGAACTTATACAGTTTGAATCCGCGGCAACCAATCACAAAACCTTAAATTATACGGGTTCAATCCTTCAACTACTCATACGACTTTAATTTATTCAGCATCAGCCCCTCAGCCAATCACAAAGCCAGTCTTCATAAGTCCCCATTCCTCTATGAAAAAATTAGCTGATCGAATTCGCACCACATTTCACGCTATACTGTAAGTCTCGCTTCCACTAAGTTATCAAACAAGGTGACGTGATCGACAAATGTGATCCACCTCATATTAAGGCTTCGTTAATCAACTCTCCAAGGTAATGATAAATTAAAAATAACTAAATAAATAAAAATCCCACGACAGAAATATTGACAATATAATCTGGGCAATACTAATTTCTCATATGATGATGATGATGATAATACAAAGTTTTCCTCGTGCATGAGTCAGTTATCAGTCAGATCAGGAATGGTGTCTATGATGCTATTAAAAAAAAACAGCCGCGAGACATGAATCAGTCAAGTCAGGCGCGGCGTATTTCGGCTGAATCAATACGGGTAAGAAAATCGTTAATAAAGAAACATATAAGGTGGAAACGAATTCAGGAAATCACGGTAAATTAAGAAAAAGAGGAGAAAATTTAAGAGTTTTTATGATTTCGTAAAAGCGACCGACTTCCTGTGTCATCATAACCAGCACGAGTGAAGACCACACACACACACACACACACACACACACACACCACAACACTATGACTGAATTCGTCTATTAGAACTATTTATGCACAAGAATTACCGAGTCGTGAGTGAATCTAATAATAATAATAATAATAATAATAATAATTAACCGTTTATTGAAAGGGCATGGCAGCCGGAAGGCTGAGAATATACAGTTGCATAATTGGGGAATGGGTCTCTTGTTTTACAAATAATACACAAGTAACATGTCATAAGTGATACAAATATGATATCTAATGACTTGGTGAGGAGAAGGTCATACTACAGGACATTTCAACATAGTGTCAGTGCAAAAAGATAAGATTGACTGGGAGTGAATACACTGGTTGATTACAAGTTGTTCATATTTTTATACAATGATTGGGACTAAGCTGCTCTTATAGAGATCAGTACGTGCTCTTATGGGCAGGATGCGATTGTGGTGTGTGTGTGTACCATACACACAGGGTGGTGAAATGCGTCTAGTGTGGCAGCATTATGTCAGTGTTAAGGTGCAAGCACTGCTACTTCCCTCTCGCTTTCAGCTCTTGCCGCTGGCTAGCCCTCATGGCGAACAAGGAAGCAACTTGTAATAATAATAATAATAATAATAATAATAATTAACGGTTTATTGAAAAAGTTCTGCAGCCCGAAGGCTGAAAATATACATTGGACATAAATGACTTATTACATTCATTGGTGGTTTAACAAAAGCCTTCATAAGAGAAAGGTAAAGGAACATACAGTGAACATACAGATTAATGTAGGTGTTGAACAGCAAACATGTCGTGTAGTAACTCCTCCCAGATGGTGTTAGGAGGACTTCACGTGTAGTAGTTCTCACAGATGGTGTTATGAGGGCTCACGTGGTAGTATCAGATGGTGTTATGAGGACCTCACGTGGTGTAGTAATATCCTCACTGATGGTGTTATGAGGCCTGACGTGTGTAGTAATTCTCACAGATGGTGTTATGAGGGCCTCACGTGTAGTAACTCACAGATGGTGTTATGAGGGACCTGACGTGGTGTAGTAAATCCCTCACAGATGGTGTTATAAGGGACCTCACGTGGTGTAGTAATTACCTCACAGATGGTGTTATGAGGGGCCTCACGTGATGTAGTAATTCCCTCACAGATGGTGTTATGAGGGGCCTCAGTGGTGTAGTAATTCCTCACAGATGGTGTGAGGGGCCTCACGTGGTGTAGTAATTCCTCACAGATGGTGTTATATGAGTGAGGTGTGGTCCCAGGCCTTCCTATCGTAGACGGATTAACACATCGCTGGTTGTTGTTGGGTCTCACGGGCAGTTATCACTGGGTACCTGGGACCTCATTGTGTGAAGGTTAATTTGGGTACGACTGTTACTGTTGAGTTGTTCTCAATGACTTAAGCACTGTTCACCACTGTTCACCTCTGTTCAACACTGGTTCCATTCCTTTCTAAATGAAATTGTAACTTCTGGCGAGAACTTGTTGATATTCGGTGGGGAGGAGGGTTCAGGGGAGGGAGTTTTAGGCCAACATAACAGTTGACCTGACCTGCTGCCAGAGGAGCGCCAGGTACGTCTTGACCCTTCAGTGGTCAACGATGTATGAGTCTTCCCCTGCCAGTACACAGCCTCCTCGCCATCAAGACTCCTGCTGTGCCTCCTCGTGTCAACACACGGTAACTGGGTGCCTTGTGTGCCCAGGCTAGGCCAGCAGGGGATCTCGGAGTAGCAGTGGCCCCAGAGGGACGGCGCATAGGCCCACTGGCATGTGGACACGTTCTGGAGCCTACCAACCATTGCCCCGCTGCCTTGGCTATGAGAGTGAACCCCGAATGAAAAATCTGTGGTGGAACCCTGCATCAGGCAGACATGCTTTCAGAGCTCCAACAAGACCCCAACGGCGGTATTGGTGGAAGAGGTGACCACCGTGGAAACCCAACCTCTACACCGGCGGAAGGCAATGCCTGATGGACAGGCTACTAAGGCGAAACCTAACAAACTGGGCTATCGGCAGTCCATTGCAACTCTCCTTCTCCCCAGTCGTTGCCAATACTTGCACCACTGGAACATGAAAAGAGAGAGTCAAGATGTGTGGTTGCAGCCTGCACTCCTGCCTCACCACTTAAATCAACTCACGCACAGCCATCATCCAGCCCATCATACCACATCATCATCATCAAAACCCCTATACCCCCAAAAGTCCTATGGTGACGGACGAGTGGCGTCGGGGACAGGCAAAGATGACTGCCGGGAGTTTCTATTGACAACTCTGCACATGGGCAGCACAGATATAATGGTCGTTTATGCACTGGGATCTAGGCAGCAGTGCAATCTGGTCCTGTCTGTGCGACTGAGTAGCCCTTTCGAGGAGCCACTCTGCTCACCCCACATGGGGAGGGGGCTAGAAAAGGTGCCCTGGCTGCCTAAAAACCCAACCTGACTGGGCAACCGCACCCAGTAAGGTCATCCTTATGCGGTCGAAAGCACAATCAAAATCACAGATAAAAACAAAAACAAACCATAAAACCTCTTATGGTCGCTGCATGGATTGTCAGGACCCTTCTGTATACTGGCACAAATGAGCGTCCTGGAAGATGCTGGCTAGGTATAACATCGACATAGCAGCCATTAGTGAGTCCCGGCCTCCAGATGAGGGTCAACTCACAGAACGGGGGTCTGGCTATACCTTCTTCTGGAAGGGTAAGCCTGTTGCGGAGAGAAACAGCATTTATGGAGTTGGCATTGCCATCCGCCAACGCATCCTACACAGGCTAACTGAAATGCCTGTTGGGATGAACGATCGCCTCATGACGCTCCAAGTTCCACTGAATCACTCACTTCAAGCCTTCTTCGTCGGTGCATACGCCCCAACACTGGATGCAGAGATAACACCAAGGAAGCCTTTTATGCCGACCTCGACAGAGTGCTGACCTCTATCCCCAGAGAAAACAAGGTTGTGCTCCTTGGCGACTTAAAAGCCAGAGTTGGCAGAGATGCTAACATTTGGCAGGGAATCATAGGCAAGTGTAATCCCAATGACCTACTCCTTCTCAGCACCAATACCTTGTTTAGGCATCTCATTGACTACATCATTGTCAGAGAAAGAGATCGCCGAGAAGTCCTCATCACCCGTGCCATACGTGGCTCAGACCACTGTGACACTGATGATCGACTTGTCAGAGCAAAGCTCTCACTTCACGTCTCCCCAAAACGGCGAAGACAGCAAGCCTCCAGAAGAGGTTTTAATACGAAGCGGGTGGAGGACCCAGCGGTAGCACATGCTTTCAGAGAACAGCTCAAACATGGGCTTATAAACAACCCAACAGCAAACAATGCAAATCCCAGTGACGAATGGGATCAACACTGTTATGACAAATACCTGCAGAGAGATCCTCGGCCAGATCAATAGAATACACCAGGACTGGTTTGATGAAAATGACCCGGCAATCAATGTACTCATTGATGATCAATGTGCTGCTTTTACTGACTGGCAGAACAACCTTCAGTCTCAGACCAAAGCTGATACCTTCCGCAGGCTCAAAGCGGCGGCCCCGCTGGTACTTCGCAATCTAAAGAACGACTGGCTTAAAAATAAAGCATCTTAAACACAAAAACTTGTAGATCAGCACAAGATGCGCGAATTTTCAATTCCATTAAAACATTTTATGGGCCAATCACTCGTGGCGCAGCCCCCCTCCGCTCATCTGACGGTAACTCCCTAATAAAAGACAATGAAGGCCTCCTTCAGTGCTGGAAAGAGCACTACCATTCATTGTTCAACCGAAACACCAATGTGGATGTCCTGACTACTCAGCAGGTCCCTCAGCATCCAGAGCTGACCCACTTCAACTATCCTCCATCCCTGGATGAGGTAGCTACTGCCATCAAACAGATGAAAAATAAAAAAGCCTCGGGGCCTGATAGAATTCCAGCCAAGGTGTATAAAGCAGGGGGCCTTTGCTTACCAGTCGTCTCCACTTTCTCCTGGAGAATGTATGGGAAAAGGAGAAAATCCCCCTAAGCCAACATTGTCAATATTTATAAGAACTAGGGAGACCGATCTGACTGTGGCAACTACCGTGGGATCTCACTGCTGTCCGTAGCTGGCAAGATTATTGCCCGAGTCCTCCTAAAACGACTTCTTCCTGAGGCGGAAAAATTCCTCCCAGAATCTCAATGTGGCTTTAGATCATCACGTGGCACCACTGACATGATCTTTGCTGCCTCTCAGATATAGGAAAGTGCAGAGAACAGCGCCGTGACCTGTACATGGCTTTCATCGACCTAACCAAGGCCTTCAACTCGGTCAACAGGGAAGCCCTCTGGTTGACCCTCTGCCGTTTTGGCTGCCCACCAAAATTCATCGCCATTGTGAGGCAACTCCACGATGGCATGAACGGCAGTGTCCTGCATAACGGCACCCCATCCAAACAGGGGTTAAACAAGGGTGTGTACTGGCGCCAACTCTCTTTTCCATTTTCTTGGTTGCCTTCCTTACTCGTGCCAGTGCCAATTTAGCCGGCGGGGTGAACATCCAGTACCGGGTGAAGGAGAGACTTTTCATCATAAGACGACTCCAGGCAAGAACAAAGGTGTCGGCAGCTTCCATTACTGAACTTCAGCATGCAGATGACCTCACCCTTGTTGCTCACACTGAAAACGACCTACAGGAGATCCTGAACATCTATGCAGATGCCTATGCGCACTTCGGCCTTGAGGAGAATGTACGTAAGACTCAGACTCTCTTTCAACCTGCCTCTGGTTCAGACACGCCTCCACCATCCATCCAGCTTAATTCAGTTCCCCCTCAGCGTGTGTACGGGCAGGGCTGTGTTCGTGGACCATCTGTGATCTTTTCAAGATTACTGTGGTACACACTGGGTTTTGAGGATCAGGATTCTCGCAGTGTGTTACTGAATATTAGGTGTTCTTCCTACCACAGTCACCTGAAGGATTACCTTAACTGATAGGACAACAATTGCAAATCTGTTGCATGTATAACAAGTGAACTAACGGTGGGTTGAGCACTGTGGTGTGTGTAGTTGCCCGCGAGACAATGTGGTGAGGGTTGTATAAACAAACTCCCGTCCTCATATGGTGCCAGGCTGGATAGTTCTTTTGAAACTGAAATTGACTGTGCAATCCGGAGAGAATGGGTGTTTAGGGATCATTTGGACCTCTACAAATTAGTGACCACCTATGAAAAACCGGCGGGTCACTCCTAAAATTAGATTTATTATTATTACGTTATTATTATTTTTATTATTATTATTATTATTATTAATATTATTATTAATTTTTTTTTTTTTTTTTTTTTATTATTAACGAAAATCTCAAAGGAGAAATTCAGCCGCCTTTCCTTTTAAACTATTGTCCCACCAGTGTTCTTATCACGTGTGACATTAAGCGGCACCTGTTAGCATGGTGACTTGTGATTGGCCAATATTCCTTCACAATGTTTGTTTCGGGCATGGTCATTGGTCTAGCTAGGAAACAAAATAAATACACCCCAACTCCATCTAGGGGTACGATGACCTATCACCCTGAGTACGATGACTTAACACCCTCAGTACGATGACCTATCACCCTGAGTACGATGACTTAACATCCTGAGTACGATGACTTAACACCCTCAGTACGATGACTTAACACCCCCAGTACGATGACTTAACACCCTCAGTACGATGACTTAACACCCCCAGTACGATGACTTAACACCCTCAGTACGATGACTTAACACCCCCAGTACGATGACTTAACACTCCCAGTACGGTGACTTAACACCCCAGGACGATGTAACCCCCAGTACGATGACTTAACACCCCCAGTACGATGACTTAACACCCCCAGTACGATGACTTAACACCCCCAGTACGATGACTTAACACCCCCAGTACGATGACTTAACACCCCCAGCACGATGATTTAACACTGAAGACGATGACAACACCGTGAGCTTGATGACTTAACCCACTGAGTACAATGACTTAACACTATGAATGCGATGAATTTACATCCTAAGTACGATGACTTAACCCTTTGAGTACGACGACTTTAACCCCCCTGAGTACGATGACAACGCTATATTTGATGAATTAGCATCCTGAGTACTATGACTTAACCCTTTGATTACAATGACTTAACCCTTTGAGTACTATGATTTAGCCCTTTCAGTACAATGTCCTAACACCCTGAGTACGATGACTTAACACTTTGATTACAATGACTTAACCCCATGAATACGATGACTTAACCCGAGTACAATGACTTAACCCTTTAGTACGATGACTTAACCCCATGAATGCGTTGGCCTTAACCCCATGAATACGATGACTAATCCCGAGTTGGATGACTTAATACCCTGAGTACGACGACTTAACCCATGAGTACTATGACTCAACACATTTGTCTACATTAAATTTCATTTGCCATTTTTCAGACCATGCGAAAAATTTATTTAGATCTTGCTGTAGCTTCGCAGAGTTTTTCGTCATATTTAATTACACGCTCTATTTTAGTGTCGCCAGCAAATTTACTGCTGTTGCTGTCTACGCCTATACCTATGTCGTTTATGTGTATAATAAATAATAATGGTCCAAGTACCGAGCCTTGGGGTACTCCACTAGTGACGTTACGCAATTGGATTTAGTGCCGTTAATGCTCATTCACTGTTTCCTGTCCTGTAACCACGCCCTAATTCATTTTAGAATATCTCCTTCAATGACATGAGCCAGTGGCGGACTGGCCCACCGGGATACCGGGAAATTTCCCGGTGGGCCCCAAAGTGATGGTTCCTTTGACTATGTTTTGGGATTAAGTGGGCCCTTTTGGACCTTTTTGAGTGGGCCATTTAACAAGTTTTCCCGGTAGAAATCTTTGACCCAGTCCGCCACTGCCATGAGCCTTCACTTTTCGTATTAGTCTTTCGTGGGGGACTTTGTCCAAAGCTTTTCTAAAGTGGAAGTAACCCACATCATAATCGTGCCCGTAATCCACTTATTCGAAAACGTTGAAAAGATTGTTAATTGAGTAGTCAGACATGAACCCAACTTGTGAAGCCATGTTGGGAATCAGTGTTCAACTTGTGCTTCTCCAGGTGAATCGAATAGAGTTTGAAATTATTGCTTCCAGTAATTTGCCTACAATTGTTGTTAAACTGATTGGACGGTAGTTAGAGGATATATCTCCCTTCTTGAAAATCGGTATTACATTCGCTATCCTCCAAGATTCTGGTACTACACCCGTTTTTAATGACATGTTTAACAAATTTGTTAAGGGCGTGCTAAGCTCTTCCTTACATTCCTTTAATACTCTGGCAAATATCTCATCGGGACCAGGAGACTTATTTGGCTTTAGTTTGTCTATTTGCTTACTAACATCGTTACTAGTCACTACTATCTCGCTTAATCTATTTTCTTCACTATCTATGTATTTGGTCGGTGCCTCAGGTATCATGTTTAAATTTTCGGTGGTGAAAGCTGTTGAAAAATATCTATTTAGATTATTACTCATCTCCCCGTCGTTAGCAGTTAGCTCGTCGGTATTTGACTGTATTGGTCCAATATTTTCTCGTGTTTTAGTTTGATACATTTGAAAGAATCCCTTGGGGATTGACTTCTCCTCCCTTGCTACCTTCAGTTCGTTATCCCTCTTTGCTTTTCTTATCTCGGTCTTTACCGTACTGGTCAATACCTTATAATAATCTCGGAGGTAAACTTCACCACGATTTATTCTCCTACCTATAGCTTTTCTTTGTCCAATAATATTCTTTGAATAATTATTTATCCATTTGGGGTCATTGTTGTTTACATAAGAACATAAGAAAGTGGGATACTGCAGGAGGCCGACTGGCCCATACAGGGCAGATCCCTTTCACACCCATCCCAGCACTTCCATGTGCCATTGTGCCTATCCAACTTCGTCTTGAAGCTCCCTAGCGTCCCCGATCCTACTATAGCACTCGGTAGCCTATTCCACATATCCACAACTCTATTACCAAACCAGTGCTTGCCTATATCCTTTCTGAATCGGAATTTATCTAATTTAAAGCCATTTGTTCTAGTTATTTCGTTATTACTGAGCTTCAGAACATCTTCCATTTTACCCTTGTTAATCCCACTTACCCACTTGAACACCTCTATCATATCTCCCCTAACTCTACGCCTCTCTAATGAATGCAAGCCTAAGCTTTTCAGTCTTTCTTCATATGGAAGGTTTCTAATATTATGGATCATTTTTGTCCTCTCTCCAAAGAATCAATGTCCATTCTATAATAAGGACACCAGAATTGAACCGCATAATCCATGTGTGGCCTCACTAATGCTAGGTAAAGTTTTAAGATAACGTCAGCAGTTCTGTTACTCACAGACCTTGATATGAACCCAAGAATCCTGTTTGCCTTGTTGCGAACGCTAATACATTGTTTTCTAGGTTTCAAGTCGTTGCTAACAAATACACCTAGATCTTTTTCACAATCTGAGTTTTCTATTTCCGTGTTACCTAGTTTATACTTAACGTTTGTATTCGTCCTCCCTATCTGTAGTACCTTACATTTATCAGTATTAAAATTCATTTGCCAGTCTACTGACCACTCATGTAAGGTTTCTAGATCTCTTTGAAGGTGTTCAAAGTCACTGTCTGAATTTATCACTCTCCCCATTTTGGTATCATCTGCAAATTTACTAATCCTACTAGTTATATCTAAATCAAGATCATTAATGAATATAACAAACAGCAGAGGGCCTAATACAGATCCCTGGGGAACTCCGCTTTTGACCGCACCCCAGTCTGACTTTAATCCATTTATGCTGACTCTTTGTTTCCTACCAGTTAACCATGACCTAATCCATTTTAATAATGATCCACCTATTCCATGTGCTTCTACCTTCCTTATCAATCTCTCATGAGGGACTCTATCGAATGCTTTACTGAAATCTAAATAAATTATATCATATGACTTATCATTATCTACCGCTTCATATACTTCTGAGAAAAAGCTAAGCAAATTTGTGAGACAAGAACGTCCCTGGGTGAACCCGTGCTGAGAAGAATGAATTAAGTTGAATGTTTCAAGGTGGCTTCTGATTTTTGTAGCAATAATTGACTCTAGCAACTTGCCTATGATTGACGTGAGACTAATGAGACGGTAATTTGATGCAATTGATTTATCACCTTTTTTGAAAATCGGAACTACATTTGCAAGTTTCCAAGCTTCTGGCACTAGGCCCGATTCTAATGACTTATTAAATAAAACTGCTAATGGATTACTCAACTCATCTCTACATTCTTTTATTATTCTAGCATATACCTCGTCTGGACCAGGCGATTTATGAGGCTTCAGTTTGTTAATTACTTTAAGCACATCGTTACTAGTAATATTGATATTCATCAACATATTTTCTATACTGTCGTTATATACCTTATGAACTTCTGGAAACTGTGCTAGGTTTTCATTTGTGAATACGGAGCGAAAATGACTATTTAACGTACTACACATTTCTAACTCATCATCAGTCATTTCTCCTTTCGTAGTTTTAAGGGGACCTATTGTATCTCTAACCTTGATTTATACAGTTGATAAAAAGCTTTGGGGTTATTTTTCGATTCGTTTGCTACCTTGATTTCATAATTTCTCTTTGCTTTCCTAATTTCTGTTTTTACCTGTCTTGTTAGGTTCTGATAGTAACCAAGTAAGTGATTTTCGCCTTTCTTAACTTTTCTATATACTCCTTTCTTTTTCCCTAGAAGATCTAAGAGTCTATTATTCATCAATTTTGGTTGGTTCCGTATCGATCTGAATTTTCTTTTAGGGATGTGTTTATTTTGAGCATTATGGATTGTCGCAATAAATTGTTCATAAGTAGCTGCTAAATTAAATTCGGGGTTCTCCCGTCCTAAGTTGACAGTTTCCGGAGGTGTGAGGGGGATTAATCTTTTGACCATAGGGTCATCCCTTAGGTCTCTCCTTAAGCTACCGTAATTAGCCTTCCTAAAATCCGGGATCAAGGCCGAATTTTCCTTCTTCCTGCCATTCCATATTAAGTTAAAATATATGGCTTTATGATCACTGTTTCCTAGTTCGTCTCCAATCCCAACATCTTTTACTAGATTTTCATTATTACTGAGAACTAAATCGAGGATATTATTTCCTCTAGTGGGCGAGTTTATGAATTGATATAAAAAACTATCTTGTACTACTTCTAGAAAATCTTCAGATTCATTATCGCTAAGTTGATTTTTCCAATCTATGCCTGAAAAGTTGAAATCACCTAGAATACATACATTGTTTCTATCAGATGCCTTCTTTATTTCCTCCCATAGCAATTTACCATCGTTCCTACTCAAATTAGGTGGTCTATATATAACACCAATGACTACGGACTCATTGCCCTCACCAATCTCTACCCAAATACTTTCATTGTCGCTATTTGTTTTAATGTTTGATTTATTGCAGCTTTTTAATGACACCCTGATATACACTGCTACACCGCCCCCTCTCCTTCCTACTCTGTCAAATTTAAATAGGTTATATCCTGGAATATGAAATTCTGCTAAAAAATGTTTGCTGTTTGAATTTATCCATGTTTCCGTTATTGCAATTATATCTATGTTCTCTTTACTAACAATGGCCCTGAGCTGGTCCATTTTGTTACACAGGCTTCTACTATTAGTATAATAAACACTCAATATATTTCTTCCGTTTCTATCTGTTTTACATTTATTACTTTGATGTTTGTTATTATGACTAACTATATTTTCAGCATTATCTACTTCTGTTTCACTGCTGTTATTTTCACATGGTATTTTCCTCTCTTTACCATTGATGGGATTTGGACATATTAAAACCCCACCTTTACTACCCTGTCAACTATCTTCGCTAGCACTGCCACCCCCTTCCTACTTAAATGCACCCCATCCCTTGCATACATACTATCATCACCATGAGTTTTTTGTATGGTATGTTTTGCCTTTGTGCATTAAGTAACTCATTATTTAAATTGTTGTGGAACTTGTCAACCTCAGATCTCATGATCAGGTCATCCTCAACCGTCATATTTTGTGACGTTATCGTTGTCAGGTCACCAGGTAAAGTGAGGTCGCCCTCTGTAAGTACATTGTGTGAGGTCACCTAACGTGAGGTCATGTAAATCACCCCCAACGTGATACCCTTTCTCTCAGCTGTCTTGCGACTAACATTAAATTCTAATTTGAATCTTACTTATTTGTGATAACTGTTTGTAAGTTCGTTCCCTACCTCGACATTACTAATGGGTTCGGCTATATGTTGACTTAGGAAACAGCCCTGAACTATTTAAAAAAATCCTCTGATTCTGAGTTAACCTAAGGTCGATCCAATCTATTTGACTAAAGTTAAAGTCATCTACGTATTTCATCCCAAATAAGTCGGTCATTAACTCTATCAAGATTAGGAAGTCTATATATTACTCCTATGATTAATTTTTCATTGCTATCTGTTAATTCTATCCAAATTGTTTCTGTATTCAGTTCAATTTCTATTTCACACTTCAGATTATCCCTGACATAGATTGCTACCTCGCCTCCTTTCCTAATCTGCCTATCGGTATGGAATAATTTGTAACCTGCAATTTGGTATTCGACAGGTAACTCACGTGAGTAAGTTTATCCATGTTTCGGTGAATGCTATTATAATTTTTTTTTTCTGTACATACCAACGCCCGGATTTCATGCATTTTGTTTCTCACACTTCTACTGTTTGCGTAGTAGACATTCAAGTTAGTCGTGTTCTCAGTCCTCTCTTTGTCGCATTTAGGTTGTTACTCCCTGCCTAATTGAGTTGTCATCATTCCTAGCACTATTTATCACTTACTTGTATCTGTACATGTACTTGCACCTGTACTTGTACCTGTACTTCTGTCTGTACCTGTACTTGTATCTCTACCTGTACTTGTATCTTTACCTGTACTTGTATCTTTACCTGTACTTGTATCTCTACCTGTACTTGTATCTTTACCTGTACTTGTATCTTTACCTGTACTTGTATCTCTACCTGTACTTGTATCTTTACCTGTACTTGTATCTCTACCTGTACTTGTATCTTTACCTGTACTTGTATCTTTACCTGTACTTGTATCTTTACCTGTACTTGTATCTCTACCTGTACTTGTATCTCTACCTGTACTTGTATCTTTACCTTTACTTGTATCTGTACCTATACTTGTATCTTTACCTATACTTGTATCTTTACCTGTACTTGTATCTTTACCTGTACTTGTATCTCTACCTGTACTTGTATCTCTACCTGTACTTATATCTGTACCTGTACTTGTATCTGTACCTGTACCTGTACTTGTCTCTGTACCTATACTTGTATCTGTACTTGTATCTTTACCTGTACTTGTATCTCTACCTGTACTTGTATCTCTACCTGTACTTGTATCTTTACCTTTACTTGTATCTGTACCTATACTTGTATCTTTACCTGTACTTGTATCTTTACCTGTACTTGTATCTTTACCTGTACTTATATCTTTACCTGTACTTATCTTTCCTCCCTGTCTGTATCTTTACCTGTACTTATCTTTACTGTACTTGTATCTTTACCTGTGCATATCTCTACCTGTACTTGTATCTTTCAACCTGCTTGTATCTGTCCTATACTTGTATCTCTACCTGTACTTGTATCTTTACCTGTACTTGTATCTTTACCTGTACTTGTATCTTTACTGCATGTATCTTTACTTGTATCTTTACCTGCACTTGTATCTTTACCTGTACTTGTATCTCTTACCTGTACTTGTATCTTTACCTGTACTTGTATCTTTACCTGTACTTGTATCTCTACCTGTACTTGTATCTTTACCTGTACTTGTATCTTTACCTGTACTTGTATCTTTACCTGTACTTGTATCTCTACCTGTATGTATCTCTACCTGTACTTGTATCTTTACCTGTACTTGTATCTTTACTGTACTTGTATCTTTACCTCAGTGGCGTAGCTAGAGTGTGTGCCCTTAACTTCCTTGAGTTCTTGCCCCCCCCTCTCCCCCCGTGCCCCCACAAAAATACATATTACAGATGACTCACTCTTATATATATATATATATATATATATATATATATATATATATATATATATATATATATATATATATATATATATATATATATATATAAATAGTTGTACCATTATAATATTACTGTACTTTCACATACTCAAATATAATATGCTTTAAATACACACCAAACATTTAAACTTTATAAGTAACAGTTAAACAAAAGCAAGAACGACATATAAGATAGGGAAAAAAGTAAAAAGTGTAAAAATTAGGACCATCTTTATTTCTGAAATGAAAACTACAACTTTCTACAAAGTAACTTTTCTTGTTTTTGTTGGCAAATTCTTCAATGACATTGTCAAAACTATTTCATCTGTCAATTGTCGCTCTATAGACAGTATGGCAAGATTTCTCAACCGCAATTCATAGTAGATCTTAAGTAATTCTTGATCAGTTTTAGTTTCGAAAAACTCCTCTCACAGGTAACCTTTAACAGCAATTGTGAGAAAATCCTCAACATATATTACTATATTTGGAACCGAGTTCTAAGGTTATACTTTTGAATAAACTGCAAAAGTTCAAGGGCCTTCTTTCCACGTCTGTATTCTGTCTTTAATAGTTATAGCAGCAACAGCAACAAAATGCTGAAGTCTTTTCTCTCAACAGGTTACAGGTTGTGTGTGGCGGGGGTGGCATAAGGTGTAGCTCATGACGTGGCCGTGATGATGTGGGTCAGGTGTTAGGTCAGACATGACAGGGATTAACTTGCCGCCGATACAAAGGGATGGATTAACGTCTCCAGTAGCAGATATGGGTGATGAGCAGACCCAAAAGTGCCGCCCCAAAAGGTGCCTCAGGACAGCCTAGCTACGCTAGTGCTACCTGCTCTTATCTTTACCTCTTCCTCCTCCCCATTTTCTTCACCACCTCGCTCCTCCTCCTTCTCCCCTCAGTACACCTTAAGAGGAAGATGCATCCAAATAATCCGTTCACTAGGCGGCTGTTAGCGTGAATCGTTGCGCCTCTCATTACGCTTTTATTACTTTTCTTTATTCATTTATTAGTTTTATTCTCTTGTAGTTAAAACTTTATTACAATATTACATTTTTTTTATATATATGATATATTGATATGTTACTGTTTTTTAATATCTCTCTCTCTCTCTCTCTCTCTCTCGTTCGTGGCTGCATGGTCACTGCTGGCCAGAGTACACACACACACGAAATAACTATGCATGTGTGTTGTTTTGTCCGAGTAAGTAAAGTTTCAAGTGACTGAAGGATATTTCCTGGTAAAAAGCTCTACTCACTAACATGTAAGGCAACATACCCACAATCTTCTTCCTACTAAAAGGACCAAAGTGGAACTCGAATCCTTTTCTCCTCCGTTGTCCCATTTGAATTCCATGCATATCTAATGAGTCATATTGCCTTTAGGATTACAAAAATAATCTCATGTAAATAAGAGTATAGTGTTATGAACGTCGAAGAATACTGTGCACAATGTTAGGGATTATAGTCTTTCATTTGTTCTTTCTTGTTCTTGTTCTTCTTGTACTGGTGCTTCTTGTTCTTCTTGTACTGGTGCATCTTTCTTATTCTTGTTCTTCTTTTACTGGTGCATCTTTCTTGTTCTTGTTCTTCTTGTACTGGTGCATCTTTTCTTGTACTGTGCATCTTTCTTGTTCTTGTTCTTCTTTGCTGGTGCATCTTTCTTGTTCTTGTTCTTCTTGTACGTTTGCATCTTTTTCTTCTCTGGTGCATCTTTCTTGTTCTTGTTCTTCTTGTACAGTGCATCTTTCTTGTTCTTGTTCTTCTTGTACTGGTGCTTCTTTCTTGTACTGGTGCATCTTTCTTGTTCTTGTTCTTCTTGTACTGGTGCATCTTTCTTGTTCTTGTTCTTCTTTTACTGGTGCATCTTTCTTGTTCTTCTTATACTGGTGCTTCTTTCTTGTTCTTGTTCTTCTTATACTAGTGCTTCTTTCTTGTTCTTGTATTTCTTGTATTGGTGCATCTTTCTTGTTCTTCTTATACTGGTGCTTCTTTCTTGTTCTTGTATTTCTTGTATTGGTGCATCTTTCTTGTTCTTGTTCTTCTTATACTAGTGCTTCTTTCTTGTTCTTGTTCTTCTTGTACTGGTGCAGCTTTCTTGTTCATGTTCTTATACTGGTGCTTCTTTCTTGTTCTTGTTCTTCTTATACTGGTACTTCTTTCTTGTTCTTGTTCTTCTTATACTAGTGCTTCTTTCTTGTTCTTGTTCTTCTTGTACTGGTGCTTCTTTCTTGTTCTTGTTCTTCTTATACTAGTGCTTCTTTCTTGTTCTTGTTCTTCTTGTACTGGTGCAGCTTTCTTGTTCTTGTTCTTATACTGGTGCTTCTTTCTTGTTCTTGTTCTTCTTATACTGGTACTTCTTTCTTGTTCTTTTTCTTCTTATACTGGTACTTCTTTCTTGTTCTTGTTCTTCTTGTATTGGTGCATCTTTCTTGTTCTTGTTCTTCTTATCTAGTGCTTCTTTCTTGTTCTTGTTCTTCTTGTACTGGTGCAGCTTTCTTGTTCTTATACTGGCACTTCTTTCTTGTTCTTGTTCTTCTTATACTAGTGCTTCTTTCTTGTTCTTGTTCTTCTTGTACTGGTGCTTCTTTCTTGTTCTTGTTCTTCTTTTACTGGTGCTTCTTTCTTGTTCTTCTTATACTGTTGCTTCTTTCTTGTTCTTGTATTTCTTGTATTGGTGCATCTTTCTTGTTCTTGTTCTTCTTATACTAGTGCTTCTTTCTTGTTCTTGTTCTTCTTGTACTGGTGCAGCTTTCTTGTTCTTGTTCTTATACTGGTGCTTCTTTCTTGTTCTTGTTCTTCTTATACTGGTACTTCTTTCTTGTTCTTGTTCTTCTTATACTGGTACTTCTTTCTTGTTCTTGTTCTTCTTATACTAGTGCTTCTTTCTTGTTCTTGTTCTTCTTGTACTGGTGCAGCTTTCTTGTTCTTGTTCTTATACTGATTGCTTCTCTTGTTCTTGTTCTTCTTATACTGGTACTTCTTTCTTGTGTCTTTCTTCTTATACTAGTAGCTTCTTTCTTGTTCTTGTTCTTCTTGTACTGGTGCAACTTTCTTGTTCTTACTAGTGCTTCTTTCTTGTTTCTTGTTCTTCTTGTACTGATTGCAGCTTTCTTGTTCTTTTCTTATACTGGTGCTTCTTTCTTGTTTCTTGTTCTTCTTATACTGGTACTTCTTTCTTGTTCTTGTTCTTCTTATACTAGTGCTTCTTTCTTGTTCTTGTTCTTCTTGTACTGGTGCATCTTTCGTTCTTTATACTGCTGCTTCTTTCTTGTTCTTGTTCTTCTTGTATTGGTGCATCTTTCTTGTTCTTGTTCTTCTTAAACTAGTGCTTCTTCTTGTTCTTGTTCTTCTTATACTAGTGCTTCTTTCTTGTTTCTTGTCTTCTTGTACTGGTGCAGCTTTCTTGTTCTTCTTATACTGGTGCTTCTTTCTTGTTCTTGTTCTTCTTATACTGGTACTTCTCTTGTTCTTGTTCTTCTTATACTAGTGCTTCTTTCTTGTTCTTGTTCTTCTTGTACTGGTGCAGCTTTCTTGTTCTTCTTATACTTTCGTTCTTGTTTCTTGTTCTTATTCTTATACTGGTACTTCTTTCTTGTTTCTTCTTCTTCTTGTATAGTACATCCTTCTTGTTCTTCTTGTACTGGTGCATCTTTCTTGTTCTTGCTCTTATACTGGTGCTTCTTTCTTGTTCTTGTTCTTCTATACTGGTGCTTCTTTCTTGTTCTTGTTCTTTCACTTGTACCTTTTCTTCTTCTTATACCTTTCTTTCTTGTTCTTGTATTTCTTGTATTGATTTTTTCTTGTTCTTATTCTTCTTATACTAGTGCTTCTTTCTTGTTCTTGTTTTCTTGTACTGGGTGCAGCTTTCTTATTTCTTGTTCTTATACTGGTGCTTCTTTCTTGTTCTTGTTCTTCTTATATGGTACTTCTTTCGTTCTTGTTCTTCTTATACTAGTGCTTCTTTTCTTGTTCTTCTTGGACTGGTGCAGCTTTCTTGTTCTTGTTCTTATACTGGTGCTTCTTTCTTGTTCTTGTTCTTCTTATACTGGTACTTCTTTCTTGTTCTTGTTCTTATACTGGTACTTCTTTCTTGTTCTTGTTCTTCTTATGCTAGTGCTTCTTTCTTGTTCTTGTTCTTCTTGTACTGGTGCAGCTTTCTTGTTCTTGTTCTTATACTGGTGCTTCTTTCTTGTTCTTGTTCTTCTTATACTGGTACTTCTTTCTTGTTCTTGTTCTTATACTGGTACTTCTTTCTTGTTCTTGTTCTTCTTATGCTAGTGCTTCTTTCTTGTTCTTGTTCTTCTTGTACTGGTGAATCTTTCTTGTTCTTGTTCTTCTTATACTGGTACTTCTTTCTTGTTCTTGTTCTTCTTATACTAGTGCTTCTTTCTTGTTCTTGTTCTTCTTGTACTGGTGCAGCTTTCTTGTTCTTGTTCTTATACTGGTGCTTCTTTCTTGTTCTTGTTCTTCTTATACTGGTACTTCTTTCTTGTTCTTGTTCTTCTTATACTAGTGCTTCTTTTGTTCTTGTTCTTCTTGTACTGGTGCAGCTTTCTTGTTCTTGTTCTTATACTGGTGCTTCTTTCTTGTTCTTGTTCTTCTTATACTGGTACTTCTTTCTTGTTCTTGTTCTTCTTATACTAGAGCTTCTTTCTTGTTCTTGTTCTTCTTGTACTGGTGCATCTTTCTTGTTCTTCTTGTACTGGTGGATCTTTCTTGTTCTTATACTAGTGCTTCTTTCTTGTTCTTGTTCTTCTTGTACTGGTGCAGCTTTCTTGTTCTTGTTCTTCTTGTACTGGTGGATCTTTCTTGTTCTTCTTATACTGAGTACTTCTTTCTTGTTCTTGTTCTTCTTGTACTGGTGCATCTTTCTTGTTCTTCTTATACTGGTACTTCTTTCTTGTTCTTGTTCTTCTTGTACTGGTGCATCTTTCTTGTTCTTCTTATACTGGTGCTTCTTTCTTGTTCTTGTTCTTCTTGTACTGGTGCATCTTTCTTGTTCTTCTTATACTGGTGCTTCTTTCTTGTTCTTGTTCTTCTTGTGCTGAATTGCATCTTTTCTTGTTCTTCTTATACTGGTACTTCTTTCTTGTTCTTGTTCTTCTTCTTGTATTGGTACATCTTTCTTGTTCTTGTTCTTCTTATACTGGGTTGCCTTTCTTGTTCTTATTCTTCTTCCCTTGGCCAATTGCATCTTTCTTGTTCTTGTTAACTTCTTATATAGCACTTCTTTCTTGTTCTTATTCTTCTTGTACTGTTACCTTTCTTGTTCTTGTACTGGTAAGATCTTTTCTTATTTCTTATACTAGAAGTACTTCTTTCTTATTTCTTATTCTTCCTTACTAGTACGCTTTCTTGTTCTTCCTTATACTAGTACTTCTTTCTTGTTCTTATTCTTCTTGTACTGGTGCAGCTTTCTTGTTCTTGTTCTTCTTGTACTGGTGGATCTTTCTTGTTCTTCTTATACTGGTGCTTCTTTCTTGTTCTTGTTCTTCTTGTACTGGTGCAGCTTTCTTGTTCTTCTTATACGAGTGCTTCTTTCTTGTTCTTGTTCTTCTTATACTGGTGCTTCTTTCTTGTTCTTGTTCTTCTTGTACTGGTGGATCTTTCTTGTTCTTCTTATACTAGTGCTTCTTTCTTGTTCTTGTTCTTCTTGTACTGGTGCAGCTTTCTTGTTCTTCTTATACTGGTACTTCTTTCTTGTTCTTGTTCTTCTTGTACTGGTGCATCTTTCTTGTTCTTCTTATACTAGTGCTTCTTTCTTGTTCTTGTTCTTCTTATACTGGTACTTCTTTCTTGTTCTTGTTCTTCTTGTACTGGTGCATCCTTCTTGTTCTTCTTGTACTGGTGCATCTTTCTTGTTCTTGCTCTTATACTGGTGCTTCTTTCTTGTTCTTGTTCTTCTTATACTGGTACTTCTTTCTTGTTCTTGTTCTTCTTGTACTGGTGCTTCTTTCTTGTTCTTGTATTTCTTGTATTGGTGCATCTTTCTTGTTCTTCTTGTACTAGTGCTTCTTTCTTGTTCTTGTTCTTCTTGTACTGGTGCTTCTTTCTTGTTCTTGTTCTTCTTGTACTGGTGCTTCTTTCTTGTTCTTGTACTGGTGCATCTTTCTTGTTCTTGTTCTTCTTGTACTGGTGCTTCTTTCTTGTACTGGTGCATCTTTCTTGTTCTTGTTCTTCTTGTACTGGTGCATCTTTCTTGTTCTTCTTGTACTGGTGCTTCTTTCTTGTACTGGTGCATCTTTCTTGTTCTTCCTGTACTTGGGCATCTTTCTTGTTCTTGTTCTTCTTGTACTGGTGCTTCTTTCTTGTTCTTGCTCTTATACTGTTGCTTCTTTCTTGTGCTTGTATTTCTTGTATTGGTGCATCTTTCTTGTTCTTGTTCTTCTTATATTAGTGCTTCTTTCTTGTTCTTGTTCTTCTTGTATTGGTGCATCTTTCTTGTTCTTATACTAGTGCTTCTTTCTTGTTCTTGTTCTTCTTGTACTGGTGCAGCTTTCTTGTTCTTGTTCTTCTTGTACTGGTGCTTCTTTCTTGTTCTTATACTAGTGCTTCTTTCTTGTTCTTGTTCTTCTTGTACTGGTGCAGCTTTCTTGTTCTTCTTATACTGGTGCTTCTTTCTTGTTCTTGTTCTTCTTATACTGGTACTTCTTTCTTGTTCTTGTTCTTCTTGTACTGGTGCATCTTTCTTGTTCTTCTTGTACTGGTGCTTCTTTCTTGTTCTTGTTCTTCTTTTACTGGTGCATCCTTCTTGTTCTTCTTGTACTGGTGCTTCTTTCTTGTTCTTGTTCTTCTTTTACTGGTGCATCCTTCTTGTTCTTCTTGTACTGGTGCATCTTTCTTGTTCTTCTTGTATTGGTGCATCTTTCTTGTTCTTGTTCTTCTTATACTAGTGCTTCTTTCTTGTTCTTGTCCTTCTTGTACTGGTGCTTCTTTCTTGTTCTTGTTCTTCTTGTACTGGTGCTTCTTTCTTGTTCTTGTTCTTCTTATACTAGTGCTTCTTTCTTGTTCTTGTTCTTCTTGTACTGGTGCTTCTTTCTTGTTCTTGTTCTTCTTGTACTGGTGCTTCTTTCTTGTTCTTGTTCTTCTTGTACTGGTGCTTCTTTCTTGTTCTTGTTCTTCTTGTACTGGTACTTCTTTCTTATTTCCTTGTTCTTCTTGTACTGAGTACTTCTTTCTTTATTCTTATTCTTCTTGTATAGTGCATCTTTCTTGTTCTTGTATTTCTTATGTTAGTACATCTTTCTTGTTCTTGTTCTTCTTGTACTGGTGCTTCTTTCTTGTTCTTGTTCTTCTTGTACTGGTGCTTCTTTCTTGTTCTTGTTCTTCTTGTATTGGTGCATCTTTCTTGTTCTTGTTCTTCTTGTACTGGTGCTTCTTTCTTGTTCTTGTTCTTCTTATACTGGTGCTTATTTCTTGTTCTTGTTCTTCTTG
>NW_024724866.1:45000-135000 GCF_018991925.1 Homarus americanus
AGGAGATACACACAGGTAGACAGGAGATGCACACGGTGGAGCAGGGAGATACGCACAGGTAGACAGGGAGATGCACACAGGTAGACAGGGAGATGCACACAGGTATGCAAGGAGATGCACACAGGCCAGACAGGGAGATGCACAGGTAGACAGGGGAGGTGATACACACAGGTAGACAGGGAGATGCACAGGTAGACAGGAGATGCACAGGTGGACAGGGAGATGCACACGGGTATGCAGGAGATACACACAGGTGAGCAGGGAGATACACACAGGTAGACAGAGAATGCACACAGGTATGCAGAATGCACACAGGTGAGCAGGAGATACACACAGGTAGACAGGGAGATGCTTACACAGTGAACCAGGGAGATGCTTACGGTGACAGGGAGATGCACACACGGGTAGACAGGGAGATACACACAGGTAGACAGAGATGCACACAGGTAGACAGGAGATACACACAGGTAGACAGGAGATGCACACAGGTAGACAGGGAATGCACACCGTTGGGCAGGAGATACACACGGGTAGACAGGGGGAGTGCACACAGGCAGACAGGGAGATACACACAGGGTAGACAGGGAGATGTCTGCACAGGTGGGCAGGGATGCACAGGTAGACAGGAGATGCACAGGTAGACAGGAGATGCACACAGGTAGACAGGAGATACACAGGTAGACAGGGAGATGCACACAGGTGAACCCAGAGTACACAGGTATGCAGGGAGATACACACAGGTGAACAGGAGATACACACAGGTAGACAGGGAGATGCACACAGGTAGACAGGGAGATGCACACAGGGGTGAACAGGGAGATACACACAGGTATACAGGGAGATACACACCCAGGTAGACGGAATGCACACGGGTAGACGGAGATACACACAGGTGAGCAGGGAGATGCACACAGGTAGACCAGGAGATGCACACAGGTATGCAGGGGAGATACACACAGGTAGACAGGGGAGATGCCTGGGTAGACAGGGAGATACACAGGCAGACAGGGAGATGCACGGGTAGACGGGGAGATGCACACGGGTAGACAGGGGAGATACTGCACCGTAGACAAGGGAGATACACACAGGTAGACAGGGAGATACACACAGGTAGACAGGGGAATACACACAGGTAGACAGGGGAGATGCACACAGGTAGACAGAATGCACACAGGTAGACAGGGAGATACACACAGGTATGGGGGGGAGATACACACAGGTAGACAGGGAGATACACACAGGTAGACAGGGAGATACACACAGGTAGACAGGGAGATACACACAGGTATACAGGGATATGCAGACAGACAGACAAAACACTCGTAATCTTTTTTATTTATACTGTAGATATTCCTGTATGGTCAGTGTGGTTCCTTGCCGCCGGTGGTATGTGGCAAGAGTTACAGTCCATTGGCCGGTGTGGTTGTGTACACTTAATGAGGGAGTCCGTTTATTCTGTTATCACCTCTACCACAAGTGACGTATGGAGCTTAATAATGACATTGATATTGAAACAGTTATCTAGCCAGAAGACCACAGATACAGAGTCGATTAAAATAATCATAATATTAACGTGGCTGAGCCAGTTGAGAACCTGAGCTCTCTTTGAGGCACCTGATATATACTATACATTTATCTCAAGGAAGTATTTTGTAACATTTAGTATCATCTGGAATAGTACAATAGCATGGTGGTAATAAGTACATCTCATAATGTTACCGCGGTTATCACTTCAATAGGTATTTTATTTATTTTTTTTTTACATTTATATTATAAGTTACAGTGGAGTTGATAAACATAAATATGATAATGATGGGGAGCAGAACAACATGGATTGTATTATGGTTGGACAAGAGGACAGAGCTGTCAGGATTATGTCTAGTTGGCAAATATATTTTTTGCAATGTTAATTTCTTAACTATCATCATTGCCGGCAACTGGAGTACTCAGTAGTGTACCGCCACTCTGTAACAGTGTTTCCCGCAGTCCCTGACAATACGAAGCGCTCAGCAAACTGACCCTCTCGGCTCTCACTGACCATCACCACGACCTCATCTGGAAATTTGGTGAGAAGCTTCTGCACCATCCTCGACACCGGCTCCTACTACCACCTGAGATCCCTCGCCCGAGAATTGCTGTTCGACACCACAACCGCATTCAGCCCATACGAGCACGAACTGATCGTTATAAGAACAGCCCAGTCCCAACCATTGTAAAAATTATCAATAACTTGTAATCAACCAGTGTATTCACTCCCAGTAAATCTTACTTTTTGCACTGTCACTATGTTGAAATGCCTTGTAGTATGACCTTCTCCTCACCTAGTTATTATATATCATATTTGTATCACTTATGTTATTTGTAAATCAAGAGACACTTTCCTCAATTATGTAACTGTATATTTTCAGCCTTCCGGCTGCCATGCTCTTTCAATAAACCGTTAATTATTATTATTATTATTTATGCCCAACCTGCTCAGGGGATGGTGCAATTGTTTATCAGCAATAATAATAATAATAAATAATAATAATAATTAACGGTTTATTGAAAGAGCATGGCAGCCAGAAGGCTGAAAATATACAGTTACATATTTGGGGAATGGGTTTCGAATTACAAATAATATACAAGTAACATAAGTGATACAAATAAGATATATAATAACTAGATGGGGAAAAGCTCAAACTACAGGGCATTTCAGCATAGTGACAGTGCAAGGAGTAGTGTTTACTGGGAGTGAATACACTGGTTTATTACAAGTTATTGATAACTACAATGAACAATCAGTTCGTACAGGTCGTAGGAAGGGGAGAGAATAATCTTGCATGCCCTCATTTGCACTTGTGTGTGTGTAACATAAGCATCAGACAAGAATATTTCCTCATCTCTGGCTCTCAGTGTTCGGTTCCTCATTTTAGCTCATAACTGTGAGTCAAAGATAAAACTAATACCTGAAGCATAAAACTCTTGTACTGTTATAGCGGACACCAGTGTGAACCGTCACCACACGAAGTAAGAAACAACTTATTTAAATCACTGTGTTGAAGGTCAAGGTCATAAATTAAGGTGAGAGGTGATGATGGGGGTATTGAGGATGAGTGGTTAACATGGTCTCTGTTCGAGGAAGTCACTCTACTTTTTTCTTTTCCAGGTGAGTGATGGACGATCATGTGTGAGGCGGAGAGTCTAGATATCCGTAAGTTTTTAATGGCTGTCTATTTGTGTTTCTGTCTGAGGATGCGTCTCTCTTTTCACTTACTAATAACAGCGAGTAGAGACGTATACAAATTCCCACCCAAAATAACACAGTCCACGCTGTTACCTCGACAAAGAAAATGTACACAATTATTCCTCTTTAATTTCATTCACTCCACCAAAAATTATATATATTTTTATTTTATTTTTTCATTTTGTACTTACTAATATAATTCATTCACGTGTTTATGTACTGTATTTATTCATATATTTATTCACGTGTTAAATATAAATTTAGAGAGGGAGCGTACGTGTAAAAGCTCACATCTTGTATATGAATGTGTTTGATAGTGAGTCACTATGTCCTATAGATTTTCAGGTAGATAGAAAACCGAGTAGTAATTGTTATGGGAGACTGGATCATATTAATAGTTACCAGAGACTACTTGACCCCTTCCAGTTTATTTTTCCCTTTCCACTGTCTCGTCTTCCGTTCCAGTGTTTCAATCCTTTCCATTCGATCCTACACCGTCCCGACGTGTGAATATGTTCCCATTCCTCCTGTTCCGTTGTTCTTTCCCTCCCATCTTACCTCACGCTGTCATTTTTTTTTTAATTTCAATAGCTTATTCCTTGGTAGAGGAAGCGGGATCCTAGTGCTGTCACTAGGTACCTCTGTACAATAACACCAGAAGCATCTGGCAAGTGTCACAAGTATATACAGTATAAATATTATAAAGGGGGCTTACTAAAGCCGAAGGAAGGAAGGAAGGATATTCCTTTCACACATTATCAATATTATTTACATATTATCTGGCCAGTATGGGGAGGATCATGGTGTCTCCGTCAGGGGGTCGTAGAGTGGTGGTCCAGCAGGCGTCACGGAAGCGTTGTGTGTGGGGACATCTTAGGAGGTAGAGGGTGCGACTGCCGGGTCTTCTGCATAATGCACAAGAGCGTTGCTCAGGGGATGCGGGGATACCAATCTCCCAAGCAAAGTCATACCTAATGATTATACGGGCAGCAATCACGTCCCTTTTCCTCGACCCTTTCCCATAGACATACGAGAGGTCAGGAAGTTTATGGAGGACATCGTACCAGGTGGGCGGGGAGTCCAGGGGGATGGCTGCTTCCCGAGCTTCTCTCTGTTTGCGGCGAATTTGGGTCCTAAGCTGTAAAAGTGTTCGAGGAACAATGTAGTCAGGTGTGGCCTTGTTGCAGCCAGTCTTGGCAAGGCCATCTGCTGCCTCATTCCCCAAGATACCGACATGACTAGGTATCCATAGGAATGTCACAGGACGGCCTGCATCCTGAAGTGTGGATGTTAACCCTCGTATTCGGAGGATGAGGTCCTTATTTTCCCCTGATCCAAATGCGATCCCGTTGAGAGCAGACCTGGAATCACAGCAGATAAGCAAGGGGCAGAAACCATCTGCTTCTTCCTCAGCGAGAAGGGCAGCAAGGAGGGCTATCAATTCAGCCTGAGTGGAGGATGCCCCGTCAGAAACTCTCAGAGAAAGTTTGATAGGCTCAGGGGCATCAGAACGGGAGATGTAGACACCAGCCCCGGCCGGACCTGTAGTGGGGTCAACAGAGCCATCAGTGTAGAGGACGACCCTACCTGGGGTCCAGTGGGGCGATCCTGGAGAGGTGGTATTTGCAGAGAATAACAGGGTTCACTTGGGATTTCGGGAGCGGTCCACCGAGGGCAATCACCTCAGGTTGAAAATCCAGCCAGGGAGAAGGAGACGAACCAACAACAAGGGTGACAACAATATCAGGCAGGAGGTCGTGTTCCTGAAGGGCTCGGGTGAGTGACCCTCGCCACTGTCTTCCAGATCAGGGGTTTTCAATCTATGGGTCCCGACCCTTCAGTGGGTCGCGAAATAAATAAATTGGGTCTCAAAATAAAAATGGGTCGCGAAAATAAATAAGAAAAAAAAATAAAATGGGTCGCGAAAATAAATAAGAAAATAAAAATAAATGCACCATAATTTAGGCTTGGTTATTGTAATGTACACTCCACAGTCTAGGAAGCGACTGCAAGGAGAGCATTTCCTGATTCTTTCTTTACCTTTCATGTCATCCGTTTTGCGCAGAAAAACTCGTAATCGTAGTTTTTTCCCCCGTAATCTAACCTAAGCTAACCTAAGCTAACCTAACTTATCCTAACCTAACAATAATAATCATAACATTAATAATAATGATAAAAGTATTCATATCGTACGCCTGGCAGCGCCAAACGCACGAGATGAATTATTAGTGTTATTATCATTATTAGGATTATAATTGTTAGGTTATAGGTTAGGTTAAATGAGGGAAAAAAACTACGATTACGAGTTTTTCTGCGCAAAACGGATGACATGAGGTAAAGAAAGAATCATGAGAAATTTACATGAATTTTGTCGATGCTAAATAAAGGAAAATTGTGAACAGTGTTTGTCTTTGATTTACTCATTTCATATCATTACACTTAGGTTTAATGGGTCGCAATTCAAATTGTTGTTCTGGCTGTGGGTCGCAGTAAAAAAAGTTTGAAAAACACTGTTCTAGATGGAGGTCGGCCGCGGGTAGCAGGAGTCAAGTTGGCTTGGACATGGTTGCCCCGAGGATCCCGTAGAATGGAAACGGTAGTTTTTAGGTAAAACTCCTGGACACGATCCTGTAAGGGGGAAAGACCAAGTTCAGTTTATAGAGAAGTAGAGCGTGTCCACTGAGGAGCCCCAAGGATGATACGAGCAGCTTTCCTCTGGATAACTTCGAGACGGTTGACAGCAGTCCGATTAATGTTGACGAGGGCAGGGGCGGCGTAGTCGACACAGGAACAGACAAAGGACTTGTACATGGTGAGAAGTACAGGGATGGTGGCACCAAGGGAACCCCGGCACATGGTAGAGAGGGGAGCGAGACGCCGAAAGCATAGGTCTCGATGATAGCGAACTTCAGGGATCTGACAACGTGTGCGAGTTACATACACACCCAGGTATTTTGTCTCATTAGCCCAGTCCAAGGGCGTTCCTGATAAGAGAAGGGGTGGAGGTACAACACGACCGTGCCACATGGCTTTTGTTTTCGCAGTTGAAAGAAGGAAACCAAGTGAATCACTTGATCTGGAGACTAGATTAAGGGCTTCCTGCATGCTGAAGTAGTCAGGGGCTTGGAACATAACATAAGAACATAAGAAAATAAGGAGTCTGCAATAGGCCGGTTGGCCTGTGCATGGCAGCTCCTGTCGAGAGTTACTACCACTCTCTATCATCCATGAATCTATCTAGCCTCCTTTTGAAACTTTCCAGAGTTCCCGCACTTACTACAAAGTTGCTAAGCTTGTTCCACTCGTCCACCACCCTATTTGTGAACCAGTTTCTTCCTATCTCCCTCCTAAACCTAAACTTATCCAACTTGAATCCGTTGCTCCGAGTCCTATCCTGCTCGGATATTATAAGAACTTTATCTATATCCCCTTTATTGATTCCTTTCACCCACTTAAATACTTCTATCATATCTCCCCGCACTCTTCGTCTTTCTAGGGAATGCAAGTTAAGTTTCTTTAACCTATCCTGATATGGAAGGTTTCTAAGTCCCTGAATCATTTTTGTCATTCTTCGCTGCACCGACTCTAGTGAATTTATATCCATTCTATAATAGGGGCACCAGAACTGAACCGCATAATCGAGGTGCGGCCTAACTAGCGCAAGATATAGTTGCAATAAGACCTCTGCACTCTTGTTACTTACACTTCTAGATTTAAAACCCAATACTCTGTTTGCCTTATTTCGAACATTAACGCACTGTTTTCTAGGCCGTAGGTCCGGGCTTACAAGTACCCCTAGGTCTCTTTCACAAGTCGACTTCTCTAGGTTGATGTTGTTAAGGCTGTATACATTATAAGTATTTGTTCTTCCAATATTAAGTACGCTGCACTTGCTGGTGTTGAATTTCATTTGCCATTTTTCAGACCACCCCTGCAGTTTATTTAGATCCTCCTGTAATGCATTTGCATCCTGCCCTGAATTAATTTGCCGCCCTATTTTGGTGTCATCCGCAAACTTGCTTATGTCACTGCTGATCCCAGTATCTAAATCGTTTATGTAGATTATGAACAAGAGTGGGCCTAGTACTGACCCCTGGGGAACCCCACATCGTCGGCATATCCTGAGTGGACGATTTCTGTCGGCCACGGGAGAGATGCAATGGAGTGCATGAGAGTGTTAAACAAGGTGGGACTCAGGACTCCACCTTGAGGGGTGCCGAGGTTCATTTCTTGAATAGGAGATATAGAGCCTTCAACGCGAACCTGGGCCTGACGTCCAGTGAGGTAAGAGGCGTTCCATCGAAGAAGTCTCCCTTTAACCCCTAACCGCGCAAGTTCAGCTAAAATGAGGGCAGGCTGAGCCGTATCAAAGGCTCCCTTGATATCAAGGAAGACGGAGGCGCGGGCAGTCTGATTGCAAAAAAGGAAGCAATGGAGTGTGCTGTGCTGCGATGTTGTATGAAACCATTGAGGGAGTTGTGGAAGCCGCCTATGGTGTGAAGAAGGCGACGATGGAGTATCCTCTCCATCATCTTGCAAACACAGGAGGTAAGACTAATGGGTCGATATTTCCCAGGATCTCCCGGCTTAGGGATGGGGATAATAGTGACATTTTTCCAGTTGGACGGGAGAACCCCATGTTCATAAGACATATTGTAGAGAGCGAGCAAGGGGCCGTTAGGAATATTAGTACAGGCGTTGAGGACGGAGTAGGTTATCTGATCATCCCCAGGAGAGGTGTCTTTTCTAGAGCGACGAGCACTGTCAAGCTCGAACTGTGTGATGGGATGATCAGTGAGGGCAGGGAAGGTAAGAGCAGCTGTCTCTCTTTCTTTATCATGTGAATCTTCTCTTCCATCCTGTTTCATGTTATCTCAACTTACCTCTATTCCACGCCATCTCATCCTACGTCCTCTAGCTCATCCTACCTATCCCATGTTAACTTAGTCCATCCCAGTATAGAGGGGGCGGCTCTGAGGCGTGTGTGTGTTTGACCTCCATAATTTAGGGAGTTAAGGTGGTTTTTATGATGATGTCGACAGGAGACCTTCAATTCATGGGGAAGGTCCTTCTCTTAAATTAGGTTCATTTTTGTGTAATGGGGGGAGGGGGCTGTACCTTGTGACCGAAAATGGTTATATCTCATAAGTTACTTAGACTACAAACACCCCAAACCAAACCGACCAAACTCCTGTCATAAAAATAAGATCAATACAAAACCTTAAATTAAATAATTGATTCTGTGGAGAGTCATCACGCGGTCGCCATATTTGACGTGAAAGTTTAGACTGGCTGACATTAATTTTAGATTTTTAGATTGCCCCGGAGGGGGCTAGTTTATTGGACACCCCCCCCCCCCTTACATGCTGTGCAAGGTGAAGCTCAGAAGCGTTTACAGTGCCCATCTGGGAAGCATGCGGAGTTCATGCTTGCCGCTATGACTCATGCATTACGGGCGTAAAAACCTGAAGGGTCATGGGTTTTGTCAGCAAGTTACATAAAGTGACAGAATGATGAGTGTGTGGGGGGGAAATTTCCCGGTACAATTTCTCTGTTTATGGCAAAGCGTGGCAGGTCCCTAATAATGTCAAGTGCCAGGTCATAGCCATAGGCATTGACAATATTGAGGGACATACCTTTTAGTGTGATTGTGATGGCGTGTATGTCTGTAGTGTCGGCTTCAAGGGGGACGTCGAGAGGTTGGTAGGGGACGTCCTTCTTGGCGTAGATACGTAGTCCACTAGCATGTCCACATGGTGATCAATTGATGTGGAGAACTGGAGTGGATGGGCCCCAGGTGCTGGCATGCCGGTGGGGGACGGGGTGCCGGGGGTGGTGCCCTCGGTGGCAGCCGGGCAGGTGGCAGGCTCGGTGTGGACGCCAGCAGTGGTGCCAGGCGGCGGTGGAGTTGGCTGTGAGCATGAGGGGCACACAGGGAGGCTACCAGCTGTGTCAAACCAGAAGAGGGGGCTGACTGGGTAGCAGCTGGAGGCAGGGGTAGTCTGTGTAGGTTGGAGATGGCGGTACAGAGTGTATCAGAGAGTCTTTCAATACGGTTGGTAAATTCGTGTAAGAGGGATATGATCTGTGTCGTGTCACCGAAGGGGGGGTTGTGGGGGGGACCGGTGGGGGCACAAGGTCTGACATTAATACTGTTATACATCCCTGAACTTTCTGACCCAGGGATGATAACTGATAGGAGATGTAACACTTGACACCCTAATCTGTGACTGAGACTTGATGATTGATAAGGAGGTGAGGCACGATTAGCTACGGTGGTGTGATAACAGCCGATAATAAACACATGGAACCACTAGATGTAAGTTGAGGTGATTCACATACCTGAGAGAGACTGAGCAGCAAATATACCTGTAACTCTTTATGAACTGTATTAGTGGCAAGGTGAGAGGTGACGGAGTAAGATTCTCTCAGTGAAGTTAGGAAAGGTGATCATACTGTAGTGGTGAAAAACAGCTTCAAAGGCAACATAGAGCAGAATGATGTGGTGTAGAATATATTGTTGGAGCGTCTGTGTGAGGTGAGGTGTGGTGTAGTGAGGTTAGGTTAATATGAGTAGTTACTTAGAATCTATTTTTACTGCCACTACATCACCACCACGACGACATCACTACCACCTCATATCACCACTGCAGCGGGCCTATTGGCCCATACTGGGCAGTCCGTTTACCCAACCCCTATTGCTCATATGAGCATCCAACCTATGTTTGAAGCAATTCAGCGTATTCGAGTTAATGATGATATTTGGTAACTTTTCCATTCATCCACTACTCTGTTTCCAAACCAGCTCACAATTTAAAACCATTGTTACGAGTTCGCTCCTGGTTGGATAGTTTGAGTACCTTTGTAATGTCCCCTTTGTTTAGCCCTGCCTTCCACTTGAACACCTCTATCAGGTCGCCCCTCGCTCTACGTCACTACCACCACTACATCACCACCACCACTTCATCACCACCACCACTACATCACCACCACCACTACATCACCACCACCACGAATACATCACCACCACCACGAATACATCACCACCACCACGAATACATCACCACCACCACGAATACATCACCACCACCACGAATACATCACCACGACTACATCCCCACCACAACTAGGTCATCACCCCAACTACATCATAACCACCACCACTACATCATCACCACCACCACTACATCATCATCATCACCACCACCATCACTACATCACCACCACCATCACTACATCACCACCACCACTAGATCACCACCACCACTACATCCCCACCACACAACTACATCACCACCACAATATCACCACCACCACTACATCATCACCACCACCACTACATCATCATCATCCCACCACCATCACTACATCACCACCACCACTAGATCACCACCACCACCACGACTACATCACCACCACCACGACTACATCATCACCACCACCACCACGACTACATCACCACCACCACCACCACCACGACTACATCAGCACCGCCAGCAAAACATCACCACAACCACTACATCACCACCACGACTACATCACCACCACCACGACTACATCACCACCACCACTACTACATCATCACCACCACGAATATATCACCACTACATCACCACTACATCATCACCACCACTAATACATCATCAACTCCACCACTACATTCATCACCACCACCATACATCACCACCACCACCACTACATCACCACCACCACCATACATCACCACCACCACCACTACATCACCACCACCACCACTACATCACCACTACCACCACTACTATATCACCAACGCTACTACATCATCACCACCACCACTACATCATCAACTCCACCACTACATCATCACCACCACCACTACATCACCACCACCACCACTACATCACCACCACCACCACTACATCACCACCACCACCACTACATCACCACCACTACTACATCATCACTATCACCACTACATCACCCACAACGACTACATCACCACCACTACGTATAATGAGACAACACAATGAGAAGATTACATATATAAGTAAGATTAGAGAGTAGGAATGCAAAGATAGGAAACTTGGTAGCGTGGCCGCTTGTTATTTGCTCAGCGTCAATACGCTTATCTTCTTATCTCGTATGTCAATACACATATATTACTTCTTAAAGGGACAACTTGTTAAACACCTCTTCGACACAACTATTTATTAATTCACTTAATGACATGGACATTATTATATCGGGGTATTAACACGTTAGGTCTAACGTTACTCGACACTGACTCTCGGATACAACATGAATGAATACACTTCCCACAGTAGGTAACTCACCCTAGGGATAGTTCTGACAAGACTCACGTGTACCCTGACGTAGGCCCAGTGGGTGCTTGGCTGGGCTGCCTCCTATGGGAGGCTTGTGCTTAGCTGGGTCTGGTCGGGAAGTCCCCTTCCGACCTGGAGAGGACGAGCGTGACTCTTGGAATCTCCAGAGTAATGAGCGTCTCCTCAGAATGTTCGAATGACAACTAGGATCAGAATGAGAATCAAAATCAGAATGATCGTGGGACTGTAGGGCCTATATGGTCGGCCCAGCTGGCTTTGACCTCTAACCAATTATCACTAAACTGGTTAGATCTGGACAGGTGTTTGCCCAGGTGAGGTCATGTCGCAGGACAATAGTGCTTGTAATTATTACACCCGGGTGGGTCTTGGCCAGGTGTGGTTTCCTTTACAGGTTATATCGTAGGGTTACGCAAGTACTTAGGCGGGGTCAGGTCTTGACCTGCAGTGTGTCAACCTGTGGTGTTAAGGGTACCACGCGGTCTGTACTGTAATTTAAGAACATAAGAACATAAGAAAAATATGAGTCTGCAATAGGCAGGTTGGCCTGTGCATGGCAGCTCCTGTCGAGAGTTACTACCACTCTCTATCATCCATGAATCTATCCAGCCTTTGAACTTTCCAGCGTTCCAGCACTTTACTACAAGGTTGCTAAGTCGCTCCACTCCGTCCACCACAATCTCTATTTGTGAACCAGTTCCTTCCCTATCTCCCTCCTAAACCTAAACTTATCCAACTTGAACTGTTGTCTGAGTCCTATCCTGCTTCCGGATATTATAAGAACTTCTTTATCTATATCACCTTTATTGATTCATTTCTATCATATCTCCCGCACCTTTCGTCTCTTCTAGGAATACAAATTTAGTTTCTTTAACCTATCCTGATATGGAAGGTTTCTAAGTTCCGGAATCATTTCGCCATTCTTTCGCTGCAACTGACTCTAGTGAATTGATATCCATTCTATAATAAGGGTACCAGAACTGAACTGCATAATCGAGGTGCGGCCTGACTAGCGTAAGATATAAAGGTAAGGCACTTGCACTTTGCCATTTACACTTGTGATATAAAACACAATACTGTTTGCCTTATTAAGAACATTAACGCACTGTTTTGTAGGCCGTAGGTCCGGGCTTACAAGTACCCCTAGGTTCTTTTTCACAAGTCGATTTCTCTAGGTTGATGTTGTTAAGGCTGTATACATTGACAGTATTTGTTCTTCCAATATTGGCACACGCTGCCACTTGCTGGTGCTGGAATTTCATTTGCCATTTTCAGACCACCCTGCAGTTTATTTAGATCCTCCTGTAATGCATTTGCATCCTGCCCTGAATTAATCTGCCGCCCTATTTTGCGTCATCCATAAACTTGCTTATGTCACTGCTGATCCCAGTATCTAGACTGTTTATGTAGATGAGAACAAGAGGGCCTAGTACTGGACTCCCTGGGGAACTTCACTGGTTACACGACCCCACTCAGATTTAACACCATCTACGCGACCTCTGCGTTCTATCATCGGTGAGCCATGATTTTATCCAATTTAAAAACTTTCCCCTCAATGCTCATGAGCCTTTAAATTTTTCTCAGAAGCCTCTGATGCGGTACTCAGTCAAATGCTTAAGCAAGTCTAAAGTATATAACATCGTAATTTCGTCATTATCTACTACCTCGAAGACTTTCCTAAAAATGTCAGGCAGATTTGTTGTGGTCAAATATTTTCCCTTTGTAAACCCATGTTGAGAGTCGTAGATTAATTTGTTTTTCTCTAAATGCGATCGGGATGTTATTTCTCCTGCTATAATTGATTCGAGAAATTTCACTACTGACGTCAAACTGATCGGCCGGTAATTTGACGTTGATGTGCTCTGTCTCCTTTTTGAATATGGATACTACATTTGCCTGTTTCACAAGTCTGGCACAACTCCGGTGCTCCAATGATTTTGTAAAAGAAAGCCATGAGGTCTGCTAATCTGATCCCTACACTCTTCAAGACTCTGTGGTACCCTCATCCGCCCTGGGGATTTTGTCTTTTAGTTTATTTTATCTAATAAAAGAACATCCCTTTTTCTGATAGTGATATTCTTTAATTTCTTTCTTCCTTCTTTCCTTAAATATCAGTCTCCACCTCTGGAATTTCATAGCGAATTTCTGTGAAACTGGGATAAGGAGTAGTTGTTCAATGCTTTGCTTATTTGTTCACTGCCATTTATCACTTCTCCTTCCCTGACTTTTAAAGGCCCAACTTTGTCCTGACCTTGTTCTATATACCTGAAAAAATCCCTTTGGGATTCGCCTTGACTTCTTGCTATTTTGATTTCACAGTCTCTCTTTGCTTTCCTTACATTTTCAACATTCCTAGATAGTTCATTATACTTATTTCTGAGCTGCTCCTCCTCCCTTTTAATTTTTTATATATTCCTTCTTTCTATTCCTATGTCAAGTGTTTAAGTTTTCTGTCATCCACCTTTGCCTGCCTTATTTGGACCAATTTTTCTGTATGGTTTATTTTGTTCTTGTGCTTTATATTGTATACCAGTGAATATATTATAGTCATGATCAATTGTTGTGTCATCTATGCACCTCACCCCTTCCACTGGTGACTGACGTGACTGTCTCCTGTGTGACTCCTACCAGGTACCTTTCTTAACCCCTGATAATCTGCCAACCGAAAGTTTGGGACTCTGACCATATTGTCATTGCTTTTCGTTTCAATTAGGTGAACCTGATTTCTCTGTGATCATCGTTACCAAGTTCTTCCCTACTGTGATACATTCTGATAATATTTTCTTTATTTGTTAATACTAGGCCCACATATTGTCACTTCGAGTAGTTCTGTAATTAGTTGCTTCCAAAAAATTGTCCTGTACTGCGCTCCAGGAAGTCTTCAGTTTCATAGTCACCTACAATGTTGTCCCAGTCAATAGTTTTGAAGTTGAAATCTCATAATGCACCGGTTGTTGGTATTTTGCTGCCCTACTCATTTCTTCCATATGGGCTGAGCTGCTTCTTGCCAAGACTTGGGGCCTGTAAATCACTCCATACTCAGTTTTTCTTCCTTCCGTGATTTCTACCCATACAGACTCGGTTCCTATTTCACCCTTTATTGAATTATTAATCCAACATTTTAATGCATCCTTGACGAAGAGTGCGACCCTCCCCTCTTCCTACCTTCCCTGTCCTTGTGAAAATGGTTGTACCCTTCTATGTGGTACTCTGATGTTGATGTGTTAAGGCTGTATACATTGTCAGTATTTGTTCTTCCAATATTAAGAACGCTGCACTTGCTGGTGTTGAATTTCATTTGCCATTTTTCAGACCACCCCTGCAGTTTATTTAGATCCTCCTGTAATGCATTTGCATCCTGCCCTGAATTAGTCTGCCGCCCTATTTTGGTGTCATCCGCAAATCTGCTTATGGCACTGCTGATCCCAGTATCTAGATCGTTTATGTAGATTATGAACAAGAGTGGGCCTAGTACTGACCCCTGGGGAACCCCACTAGTTACACGGCCCCACTCATATTTAACACCATCTTCGCTGACCCTCTGCATTCTATCGGTGAGCCATGATTTTATCCAATTTAAAACTTCCCCTCGATACCATGAGCCTTGAGCTGTTATATGTGATGTAATTCTGGGCTGTAAGCTTTGGTGTGACAAACAATCATTACATACGACTACAACACCACCATCACTACGGCTACATCACCACCGCCACCAATAACTACATCACCACCACATCATCACCACTACGACTATGTCACCACCGCGACTAATTCACCACCACTACGACTACATCACCACCACATTTACATCACCACCACATCATCACCACCACTACGACTATGTCACCACCGCGACTAAATCACCACCACTACGACTACATCACCACCACATTTACATCACCACCTCCATATTATCACCACCACCGACTACAGCACCACCACCACGACTACATCACCACCCTACTCCATTACCACCACCACCACATCACCACCACCACCACCACTACCACATCACCACCACGACTACAACACCACCATCACCACCACTACATCACCACCACCACTACTACTACATAACCACCACGACTACATCACCACCACCACTACGACTACATCACCACCAATACTACATCATCACCACCAATTATATCACCACCGCCACCACTACCACACACCACCACTACGACTACAACACCACCATCACTACGACTACATCACCACCACCACTACATCACCACCACCACTACATCACCACCACTACGCCTACATCACCACCACCACCACCACGACTACATCACCACCACCACCAACCACACGACTACACCACCACTACGACTACAACACCACCATCACTACGACTACATCACCACCACCATCACTTCTACATCACCACCACCACCACGGCCCCATCACCACCACTGCGACTACATCACCACCACTACGACTACATCACCACCACCACCACTACAACACCATCACTATGACTACATCACCACTGCTATGACTACATCACCATCACCACTGCCATGACTACATCACCATCATTACTACATCACCATCACCACCATTACGACTACATCACCACCACCACCACCACGACTACATCACCACCACATTTACATCACCACCTCTACATTATCACCACCAATACGACTACATCACGACCACTGCGACTATATCACAACCACTACTACAACACCACCACTAGTACATCACCACCACTACTACATCACCACCACGACTATATCAACCACCACACCACCCACCACCACCACATCACCACCACCACAACCACACCACCACCACTACAACCACACCACCACCACACTACAACTACACCACCACCACTACTACAACACCACCACTACTGCATCACCACCACTACTACATCACCACCACGACTATATCACCACCACTACTACATCACCACCACTGCTACATCACCACCACTGCTACATCACCACCATTACCATCACCACCGCGACCACTGTATATCATCACCACCAATTACTACATCACCACCACGACTATATCACCAACCACCACAACACCACTACTACATCACCACCACTACTACCACCACTGCGACTATATCATCACCACCACTACTATAACACCACCACTACTACATCACCACCACTACTACATCACCACCACGACTACATCACCACAAGGACTATATCATCACCACCACCACTATAACACCACCACTACTACATCACCACCACTACTGCATCACCACCACTACTACATCACCACCACGACATATCACCACCACCACTACACTCACCACACCACTGCTACATCACCACCACTACTACATCACCACTGCGACTACTGTATATCATCACCACCACTACTACATCACCACCACGACTATATCACCACCACCTACCACAACACCACCACCTACTACAACACACCACCACTACTACATCACCACTGCGACTATATCATCACCAATCACTACTATAACACCACCACTACTACATCACCACCACTACATCACCACCGCGACTATATCATCACCACTACTACATCACCACCACGACTATATCACCACCACTACTACAACACCACCAATTACTACATCACCACCAGCACTACAACAATCACCACCACTACTACATCACCACCACGACCGTATCACCACCACTACTACACCACCACTACTACATCACCACCAATTACCATCACCACCACTACTACATCACCACCACGACCATATCACCACCACTACTACATCACCACCACGACCATATTTCACCACCACTACTATAACACCACCACGACTATATCACCAACTACTACCATCACCACTGCGACTACATCACCACCAACCTACTATAACACCAATAACGACTATATCACCACCACTACTACATCACCACTGCGACTGTATCATCACCACCACTACTATAACACCACCATTACTACATCACCACCAACTACCACATCACCACCACTACTACATCACCACCACTACTACATCACCACCACGACTATATCACCACCACCAATACAACACCAACAACTACCACATCAACCACACGACTATATCATCACCACCACGACCATATCATCACCACGACATATCACCACCACTACTACATCACCACTGCGACTATATCATCACCACCACCACTACTATAACACCACCACTACTACATCACCACCACCACTACATCACCACCCCACTACATCACCACCACGACTATATCACCAACCAATTAATACAACACCACCACTACTACATCACCACCACGACCATATCATCACCACCAACGACTATATCATCATCACCGCTACTATAACACCACCACTACTACATCACCACCACTACTACATCACCACCACTACTACATCACCACCACGACTATATCACCACCACTACTACAACACCACCACTACTACATCAACCCACTACTACATCACCACCACGACCAACCAACCACCATAATACCACCACCGCAACATCACCACCAATTACCACATCACCACCACCACATCACCACACCAATCACTCACATCACCACCAACAAACCATCACCACCACCACTACCATCACCACCACTACTACATCACCACCAACTACCACACCACCACCAACATCAACCACCACTACAACCACCACCACCACAACCACACCACCACCACATAATCACACCACCAATAATTGCACAACACCACCACTCATTACATCACCATCCACTATTACATCACCACCACTACTACATCACCACCACTACTACATCACCACCCCACATATATCACCACCACTACTACACCCACCACCACTACATTCACATCACCACCACTACTACAACAATCACCACTATTATAACACCATTGACAGCATCACCACTACTGCATCACCACCACTACTACATCACCACCACGACTATATCACCGCCACTATCACCACCACTGCTACATCACCACCACTGCTGCATCACCACCATTACTACATACCACCAGAGCCTGTATCATCACCACTACTACATCACACGACTATATCACCACCACTACTACCAACACCACACTACTACATCACCACACCACATCACCACTGCGACTATATCATCACCACCACTACTATACCACCACCATCCACCACCACTACTACATCACCACCACGACTACACTCACCGCTGCGACTATATCATCACACCACTACTATAACACCACCACTACTACATCACCACCACTACTGCATCACCACCACTACTACACACCACCACGACTATATCACCACCACTACTACATCACACCACTGCTACATCACCACCACTACTACATCACCACCACGACTACTGCCTTATCACCACCACTACATCACCACCCGACTATATCACCACCACTACTACAACACCACCACTACTACATCACCACCACTACATCACCCGCGACTATATCATCACCACCACTACTATAACACCACCACTACACATCACCACCACTACTACATCACCACCACTACTCATCACCACTGCACTATATCATCACCATACTACATCACCACCACGACTATATCACCACCACTACTACAACACACCACTACTACATCACCACCAGTACTACCAACACCACCACTACTACATCACCACCACGACTATATCACCACCACTACTAACACCACCACTACATCACCACACTACTACATACCACCACTACTACATCACCACCACCTACTACATCACCACCGACTATATCACCACACTACTACATCACTGCGTATATCATCACCACCACTATATACACCACCGACTATATCACCACCACTACTACATCACCACCGACTATATCATCACCACCCTACTATAACACCACCACGACTATATCACCACCACTACTACATCACCACTGCGACTATATCATCACCACCACTACTATAACACCACACTACTACATCACACCACCACTACTACATCACACACTACTACATCACCACACGACTATATCACCACACCACTAATACAACACCACCACTACTACATCACCACCACGACTATCATCACCACCCATACTATATCATCACCACGACTATATCACCACCACACATCACCACTGCGACATATCATCACCACCACCACTACTATAACACCACCACTACTACATCACCACCACTACTACATCATCACCACTACTACATCACCACCACATTATATCACCACCACTAACAACCCACCACTACTACATCACCACCACGACTATATCATCACCACCACGACATATCATCACCACCGCTACTATAACACCACCACCATCACCACCACTACTACATCACACCACTACTACATCACCACCGACTATATCACCACCACTACTAACACCACCACTACACATCACCACCACTACTACATCACCACCACGACTATATCATCACTACATAACACCCACTACCATCACCACCACTACTACATCACCACCACTACTCATCACCACACTACTACATCACCACCATACTACATCACCACCACTACTACATCACCACCACCACATATCACCACCACTGCCACATCACCACCATCATCACCACCACTACTATAACACCACCACTGAGCCACATCACCACCACTACTACATCACCACCACGACTATATCATCACCACCACTACTACATCACCACCACGACCATCATCACCACCACTACCATATCACCACCACTACCACAACACCACATTACATCACCACCACATCACCACCACGACTATATCATCACCACCACTGCTACATCACCACCACTGCTACATCACCACCACTACTACATCACCACCACGACTATATCACCACCACTACTACATCACCATATATCACCACCACCACCACATACACCACCACCACCACTACCACATCACTACCACACCACCATAATACCACCACCACTACGACTACATCAACACCACCACAATCAAATTCCCGACCACAACACCACCACCACTACTACACCACCACCGCGACTATAACACCACCATCATACACCACTCTCACCAACACTACTACATCACCACCACTACATCACAACCACACATCACCACCACATCACCAATACCACATCACCACCACTACGATTGTTACCACCCTCACCAAATCACCACTGCAGTCACCATTCACCACCACGCCACTCAATACCACATCACCACTATTAGCATTACCACTACCATTCAACATCACCACCGCCGCTACTGAATTACCACCACCACCGCGACTACATCACCACCACGACTATGTCACCACCAGTGGTAGGTGGTGGTTATGATAATGGTAGGTGGTGGTTGGATAATGGTAGGTGGTGGTGATAGTGATAGGGTGGTTATGATGGTGGTAGGTGGTGGTGGTTGTGGTAGTGGAGAGATGGTGGTTATGATAATGGTAGGTGGTGGTTATGATAATGGTAGGTGGTGGTTATGATAGTGGAAGGTGGTTGGTGATAATGAGAGGTGGTGGTTATGATAATGGTAGGTGGTGGGTATGATAATGGTAGGTGGTGGTGGTTATGATAATGGTAGGTGGTAGTACGGTGATAGTAGTAGGTGGTGGTATGATAGTACAAGGTGGTGGTTATGATAATGGTAGTGGTTATGATAATGGTAGGTGGTGGTGTTATGATGATGGTAGGTTGTGGTTATGATACGTAGGTGCTATGATAGTGGTAGGTGGTGGTGATAATGGTAGGTGATGGTTAGATAATGCTAGGTGGTGGTGGTTATGATAGCTAGGTTGTGCGTGATAGTGGTAGGTGGTGGTTATGATAATGGTAGGTGGTGGTTATGATAATGGTAGGTTGTTGATAGTGGTAGGTGGTGCTATGATAATGGTTGGTGATGGTTATGATAGTGGTAGGTGATGGTTATGATAATGCTAGGTGGTGATGGTTATGATAATGCTAGGTTGTGGTTATGATAGTGGTAGGTGGTGGTTATGATAATGGTAGGTGGTGATTACGATAATGATAGGTGGTGGTTATGATAATGGTAGGTGGTGGTTATGATAGTGGTAGGTGATGGCTATGATAATGAGAGGTGGTGGTTATGATAATGGTAGGTGGTGGTTATGATAGTGGTAGGTGGTGGTTATGATAGTGGTAGGTGGTGGTTATGATAATGGTAGGTGGTGGTTATGATAGTGGTAGGTGGTATAAGATAATGATTGGTGGTTATGATAATGGTAGGTGGTGGTTATGATAATGGTAGGTGGTGGTTATGATAATGGTAGGTGGTATATGATAGTGGTGGTGATGGTTTTGATAATGGTAGGTGGTGGTTATGATAATGGTAGGTGGTTGTTATGATAGTGGTAGGTGATGGTTTTGATAATGGTAGGTTGTGTTTATGATAATGGTAGGTGGTTGTTATGATAATGGTAGGTGGTAGTATGATAATGGTAGGTGGTGGTTATGATAATGGTAGGTGGTGGTTATGATAGTGGTAGGTGATGGTTTGATAATGGTAGGTGGTGGTTATGATAGTAGGTGGTGGTTAGATAGTGGTAGGTGGTGGTTATGATAAATGGTGGTTATGATAATGGTAGGTGGTGGTTATGATAATGGTAGGTGGTGGTTATGATAATGGTAGGTTGGTTATGATAGTGGTAGGTGGGTTATGATAGTGGTAGTGGTAGTTATGGTAATGGTGGTGGTGGTGGTTATGGTATGGTAGGTGGTGGTTATGATAATGGTAGGTGGTGGTTATGATAGTGGTAGGTGGTGGTTATGATAGTGGTAGGTGGTGGTTATGATAATGGTAGGTGGTGGTTATGATAGTGGTAGGTGGTGGCTATGATAATGATTGGTGATGGTTATGATAATGGTAAGTGGTATGATAATGGTAGGTGTTGGTGATAATGGTAGGTAGTGGTATGATAGTGGTAGGTGATGGTTTTGATAATGGTAGGTGGTGGTTTTGATAAGTAGGTGGTGGTTATGATAGGTAGGTGATGGTTGATGATAATGTAGGTTATGATAATGGTAGTAGATAATGGTAGGTGGTTTATGATAGTGGTAGGTGGTGGTTATGATAATGGGTGTTGGTTATGATAATGGTAGGTGGTGGTTATGATAGTAGGTGCTGGTTATGATAATGGTAGGTGGTGGTTATGATAGTGGTAGGTGGTGGCTATGATGATGATAGGTGCTGGTTATGATAATGGTAGGTTGTGGTTATGATAATGGTAGGTTGTGGCTGCAATGGTAGTGGTAGGTGCTGGTTAATATGGTAGTGGTAGGTGGTGGTTGCTATGATAGTGGTAGGTGGTAGTTGCAATGGTAGTGGTGGTTGCTATGGTAGTGGTAGGTAGTGGTTGCTATGGTAGTGGTGTGTGGTGGTTCCTATGGTTGTGGTAGGTGGTGGTTGCTAGGGTAGTGGTAGGTGGTGGTTGTTATGGTAGTGGTAGGTGGTGGTTCCCATTGTAGCGGTTGGTGGTGGTTGCTGGTAGTGGGAGTTGGTGGTTCCCATTGTAGTGGTTGGTGGTATTGCTATGGTAGTGGTAATGGGGTTCCTGGTAGTGGTAGTTGGTGGTTGCTAGGGTAGTGGTAGGTGGTGGTTGCTATGGTAGTGGTAGGGTGGTTCCCATTGTAGTGGTTGGTGGTGGTTGCTGTAGTGGTAGGTGGTTGCTAGGTAGGTAGGTGGTTCCATGGTAGTGGTAGGTGGTGGTTCCCATTGTAGTGGTAGGTGGTGGTTGCTATGTTAGTGGTAGGTGGTGGTTGCTCTGGGAGTGAAGGTAGGTTGCCTGGGAGTGGTAGTTGGTGGTTGCTCTTGTAGTGGTAGGTGGTGGTTGCTATTGTAGTGGCAGGTGGTGGTTGCTATGGTAGTGGTTGGTGGTGGTTGCTATGGTAGTTATAGGTGATGGTTCCCATTGTAGTGGTAGGCTGGTTGCTATGGTAGTGGTAGGTGGTGGCTACATGGTAGTGGTAGGTGGTGGTTGCTGTGGTAGTGATAGGTGGTGTTTGCTATGGTAGTGGTAGGTGTTGGTTGCTATGGTAGTGGTAGGTGGTGGCTTGCTGGTGGTAGGTAGGTGGTTGCTATGGTAGTGGTAGGTGGTGGTTGCTATGGTAGTGGTAGGTTGGTTGCTATGGTAGTGATAGGTGGTGTTTGCTGGTAGTGGTAGGTGGTGGTTGCATGGTAGTGGTGGTGGTTCCCATTGTAGTGGTAGGTGGTGGTTGCTATGGTAGTGGTAGGTGGTGGTTCCCATTGTAGTGGTAGGTGGTGGTTGCTATGGTAGTGGTAGGTGGTGGTTCCCATTGTAGTGGTAGGTGGTGGTTGCTATGGTAGTTATAGGTGGTGGTTCCCATTGTAGTGGTAGGTGGTGGTTGCTATGGTAGTGGTAGGTGGTGGTTGCTATCGCAGTGGTAGGTGGTGGTTGCTATGGTAGTGGTAGGTGGTGGTTGCTATGGTAGTGATAGGTGGTGTTTGCGGTAGTGGTAGGTGGTTGCTATGGTAGTGGTAGGTGGTGTTTGCATGGTAGGTGGTGGTTGCTATGGTAGTGGTAGGTGGTGGCTGCATGGTAGTGGTAGGTGGTGGTTGCTATTGTAGTGGTAGGTGGTGGGCTATGGTAGTGGTAGGTGGTGGTTGCTATGGTAGTTATAGGTGGTGGTTCTGCAGTGGTAGGTGGTGGTTGCTATGGTAGTGAGTGTGTTGCTATGGTAGGGTGTGGTTGCTATGGTAGTGGTAGGTGGTGTTTGCTATGGTAGTGGTAGGTGGTGGTTGCTATGGTAGTGGTAGGTGGTGGTCATGTGTAGTGGTAGGTGGTGGTTGCTATGGTAGTGGTAGGTGGTGGTTGCTATGGTAGTGGTAGGTGGTGGTTGCTGTAGTGGTAGGTGGTGGTTGCTTGGTAGTAGTTATAGGTGGTTGCTATGGTAGTGGTAGGTGGTGGCTATGGTGTGGCAGGTGGTGGTTGCTAGTTGTAGTGTAGGTGGTTGCTATGGTAGTTATAGGTGGTGGTTGCTATGGTAGTGATAGGTAGGTTGCTATGGTAGTGATAGGTGGTGGTTGCTATGGTAGTGGTAGGTGGTGGTTGCTATGGTAGTTATAGGTGGTGGTTGCTATGGTAGTGGTAGGTGGTGGTTGCAGTGGTAGTGGTAGGTGGTGGTTGCTATTGTAGTGGTAGGTGGTGGTTGCTATGGTAGTTATAGGTGGTGGTTGCTATGGTAGTGATAGGTGGTGGTTGCTATGGTAGTGATAGGTGGTGGTTGCTATGGTAGTGGTAAGTGGTGGTTGCTATGGTAGTGATAGGTGGTGGTTGCTATGGTAGTGATAGGTGGTGGTTGCTATGGTAGTGATAGGTGGTGGTTGCTATGGTAGTGGTTGGTGGTGGTTGCCATGGTAGCGTGTGTGTCCAGGAAGCTGACGTTGTACTGACTGAGGCTTCATATACTCTGCATAAGCTTCAGCGTATGGTAGTCAGCAAGGCCCCTGTGCTGGTCCTGATTCATGACATCATCTGGTTACATGATCGTTGTGGTTCATTTCAGCTGACGGCAGAGAGGAGATGGTTTGGTCCGCTACCACCCGTCCTGTCACCCGAATATGTATACAATATATGGAGAAAACACCGCCACTCTGAGGGAAATAGTCGAGAATGGCGGGGCGGGAGAAACAAAACGGGTAGGTTGAGAAGCGTCCCCCGACCACTGGAATGTAGAGATGGGGAGAACAATAACACATAACGCACTCAATGGTGAATTCTTGGTTAATATTCTCTTAATTCTATCGGTTTCTCTTTTTATTAAATAGATATGGTTAATTTGTAGTTTGGACCAACCACGGCTCTCGAGTTGAACAATGTGTTTTTCCGATGGTTTAGACAATTGTATGAAACTATGACGATTCCCTCACAAATGACTTAAATATTCCGGGGATCCAGGGGGGAGCGGAGGATCCCGGTTAGGAGTTAGGTTAAGTAATTTTGGGTCCACCTACAACCAACTTGGGTGCTCTACACTCTGCTATACCGAGATCTGCGAGGAAGGTAGCGGAGATTTGGTTGAGGGTCATTTAATATTCCCAAATTATTATCTAACATTTTACACCCACGGCACAGTAGTACCGTGTGTGTGTGTGTGCGCGCGCGCCTCACCTGTTAAATACATGTAAACAACAGCTGACGTCATAATCATTGTGGCGTCATACACATCCTCTTCACCAACAACTGACGTCACAAACATTCTCTCAACCTTACCAAATAACTAATAACAGCTGAAATAGTCTATGGTACGTGTGCTATTTTTATTTTAATATTTACCAATGGAATGAGATATCAAATGTTACCACAGCGGCGACAGCAATATTTTACACAGTTACATGCTTATGGCCGGGCTGGGAAGGTTTAGTTGTATTTATTGGTTTTTTATCATGTCGCTTTCAAAGTGTTATAAAGGTTATAAGGTCTATAGGTAAACCAATAAGACTATAGGTAAACCAATAAGACTATAGGTAAACCAATAAGACTATAGGTAAACCAATAAGACTATAGGTAAACCAATAAGACCTATAGGTAAACCAATAAGACCTATAGGTAAACCAATAAGACCTATAGGTAAACCAATAAGACTATAGGTAAACCAATAAGACCTATAGGTAAACCAATAAGACCTATAGGTAAACCAATAAGACTATAGGTAAACCAATAAGACTATAGGTAAACCAATAAGACCTATAGGTAAACCAATAAGATCTATAGGTAAACCAATAAGACTATAGGTAAACCAATAAGACTATAGGTAAACCAATAAGACTATAGGTAAACCAATAAGACTAGGTAACCAATAAGACTATAGGTAAACCAATAAGACTATAGGTAAAACCATAAGACTATAGGTAAACCAATAAGACTATAGGTAAACCAATAAGACTATAGGTAAACCAATAAGACTATAGGTAAACCAATAAGACCTATAGGTTAACCAATAAGGTCTATACCTAAACCAATAAGACCTATAGGTAAACCAATAAGACTATAGGTAAACCAATAAGACTATAGGTAGACCAATAAGACCTATAGGTAAACCAATAAGACCTATAGGTAAACCAATAAGACTATAGGTAAACCAATAAGACTATAGGTAAACCAATAAGACTATAGGTAAAACCAATAAGACTATAGGTAAACCAATAAGACTATAGGTAAACCAATAAGACCTATAGGTTAACCAATAAGGTCTATACTTAAACCAATAAGACCTATAGGTAAACCAATAAGACTATAGGTAAACCAATAAGGTCTATAGGTAAACCAATAAGACCTATAGGTAAACCAATAAGACTATAGGTAAACCAATAAGGTCTATACTTAAACCAATAAGACCTATAGGTAAACCAATAAGACCTATAGGTTAACCAATAAGGTCTATACTTAAACCAATAAGACCTATAGGTAAACCAATAAGACTATAGGTAAACCAATAAGACTATAGGTAAACCAATAAGACCTATAGGTAAACCAATAAGAACTATAGGTTAACCAATAAGGTCTATATTTAAACCAATAAGACCTATAGGTAAACCAATAAGACTATAGGTAAACCAATAAGGTCTATAGGTAAACCAATAAGACCTATAGGTAAACCAATAAGACCTATAGGTTAACCAATAAGGTCTATACTTAAACCAATAAGAACCTATAGGTAAACCAATAAGACTATAGGTAAACCAATAAGGTCTATAGGTAAACCAATAAGGTCTATAGGTAAACCAATAAGACCTATAGGTAAACCAATAAGACTATAGGTAAACCAATAAGACCTATAGGTAAACCAATAAGACCTATAGGTAAACCAATAAGGTCTATAGGTAAACCAATAAGACTATAGGTAAACCAATAAGGTCTATACTTAAACCAATAAGGTCTATACTTAAACCAATAAGACCTATAGGTAAACCAATAAGACCTATAGGTTAACCACAAGGTCTATACTTAAACCAATAAGACCTATAGGTAAACCAATAAGACCTATAGGTTAACCAATAAGGTCTATACTTAAACCAATAAGACCTATAGGTAAACCAATAAGACCTATAGGTAAACCAATAAGACTATAGGTTAACCAATAAGGTTCATACTTAAACCAATAAGACCTATAGGTAAACCAATAAGACCAATAGGTAAACCAATAAGATCTATAGGTAAACCAATAAGACCTATAATAAACTAATGAGGTCTATAGGTAAACCAATAAGACCTATAGGTAAACCAATAAGACCTATAGGTAAACCAATAAGGTTCAGACTTAAACCAATAAGACTATAGGTAAACCAATAAGGTCTATACGTAAACCAATAAGACCTATCGGTAAACCAATAAGGTCTATACGTAAACCAATAAGACCTATAGGTAAATCAATAAGACCTATCGGTAAACCAATAAGGTTTATAGGTAAACCAATAAGACCTATAGGTAAACCAATAAGGTCTATACGTAAACCAATAAGACCTATCGGTAAACCAATAAGGTCTATACGTAAACCAATAAGACCTATAGGTAAATCAATAAGACCTATCGGTAAACTAATAAGGTTTATAGGTAAACCAATAAGGTCTATAGGTAAACCGGATATAAATACTGTAGTGTATGCATTAGTTTGTATTATTTTCGTTGGGTGGGTTTTGTTGTGGGCTTTCTGTGGTGTGGTTGTAGTTGGTTGTGGTGTGGTTGTGGTCTGTTTGTAGTGTGGTGTGGTTGTGGTTTCTTTGTGGTGTGGTTGTGGTCTGTTTGTGATGTGGTTGTGGTCTGTTTGTGGTTTGTTATGGTCTGTGGTGTGGTTGTGGTTTGTTCGTGGTGTGGTTGTGGTCTGTTTGTGGTGTGGTTGTGGTGGTTGTGGTCTGTTTGTGGTATGGTTGTGGTCTGTTTGTGGTGTGGTTGTGGTCTGTTTGTGGTGAGGTTGTGGTCTGTTTGTGGTGAGGTTGTGGTCTGTATGTGGTGTGGTTGTGGTCTGTTTGTGGCATGGTTGTGGTCTGTTTGATGTGTGGTTGTTTTGTGGTTGTGGTTTGTTTGTGGTGTGGTTGTGGTCTGTTTGTGGTGGTTGTGGTCTGTGTGGTGTGGTTGTGGTCTGTTTGTGGTATGGTTGTGTCTGTTTGTGGTGTAGTTGTGGTCTGTTTGTGGTGTGGTTGTGGTCTGTTTGTGGTGTGGTTGTGGTCTGTTTGTGGTGATGTTGTGGTCTGTTTGTGGTGTGGTTGTGGTCTGTTTGTGGTGAGGTTGTGGTCTTTTTGCCATTTTTGTGGTCTGTTTGTGGGTTGGTTGTGTTTGTGGTTGTGGTTGTTTGTGGTGTGGTTTGGTCTGTTTGGTGTGGTCTGTTTATGGTGTGGTTGTGCTCTGTTTGTGGTGTAGTTGTGGTCTGTTTGTGGTGTGGTTGTGGTCTGTTTGGTGTGGTCTGTGATGTGGTTGTGATCTGTTTGTGATGTGGTTGTGGTCTGTGGTGTGGTTGTGGTCTGTTTGTGGTGTGGTTGTGATCTGTTTGTGGTGTGGTTGTGATCTATTTGTGGTGTGGTTGTGGTCTGTTTGTGATGTTGTGGTCTGTTTGTGATGTGGTTGTGGTCTGTTTGTGATGTGGTTGTGGTGTGGTTGTTGTCTGTTTTGGTGTGGTTTTGATCTGTTTGGTGTAGTTGTTGTTTGTTTTTAACTGGTTGTGGTCTGTGGTTTCGGTCCTTTGGTGTGGTTTGTTGATGTGGTTGTGGTCTGCTTGTGGTGTGGTTGTGGTCTGTTTGTGGTGTGGTTGTGGTGTGGTTGTTGTTTGTTTTAATCTGGTTGTGGGTTGTGGTCTGTTTGTGGTTCGGTCTCTTTGGTGTGGTTTGTTTGTGATGTGGTTGTGGTCTGTTTGTGGTGTGGTTGTGGTCTGTTTGTGGTGTGGTTGTGTCTGTTTGTGATATGGTTGTGATGTGTGATCTATTTGTGGTGTGGTTGTGGTCTGTTTGTGATGTGGTTGTGGTCCGTTTCTGGTGTGGTTGTGGTCTGTTTGTGGTATGGTTGTGGTCTGTTTGTGGTATGGTTGTGATCTGTTTGTGGTGTGGTTGTGATCTGTTATTGTGTGGTTGTGATCTGTTTGTGGTGTGTTTGTGGTCTGGTGTGGTTGTGGTCTGTTTGTGGTGTGTTGTCTGTTTGTGGTGTGGTTGTGGTCTGTTTGTGGTGTTGTTGTTGTTTGTTTTTAATCTGGTTGTGGTGTGGTTGGGGTCAGTTTGTGGTGTGGTTGTGGTCTGTTTGTGGTGAGGTAGGTCTGTTTGGTGTGGTTTGTGATGTTGTTGTGGTCTGTTTGTGATGTGGTAGTGGTCTGTTTGGTGTGGTCTTTGATGTGGTTGTGGTCTGTGGTGTGGTTGTGGTCTGTTTGTGGTGTGGTTGTGGTCTGACTGTGGTGTGGTTGTGATCTATTTGTGGTGTGGTTGTGGTCTGTTTGTGATGTGGTTGTGGTCCGTTTCTGGTGTGGTTGTGATCTGTTTGTGGTGGTTGTTGTCTGTTTTGTGTGTTGTGATCTGTTTGTGGTGTGGTTGTGGTCTGTTTGTGGTGTGGTTGTGGTCTGTTTGTGTGTGGTTGTGGTCTGTTTGTGGTGTGGTTGTGGTCTGTTTGTGGTGGTTGTTGTTGTTTTTAATCTGGTTGTGGTGTGGTTGTGGCAGTTTGTGGTGTGGTTGTGGTGTGGTAGTGGTCTGTTTTGGTGGTTGTGATGTGGTTGTGGTCTGTTTTGTGTAGTGGTCTGTTTGGTGCTCTATTTGTTGTGGCCTGTGGTGTGGTTGTGGTCTGTTTGTGGTGTGGTTGTGATCTGTTGTGTGGTTGTGATCTATTTGTGGTGTGGTTGTGGTCTGTTTGTGATGTGGTTGTGGTCCGTTTCTGGTGTGGTTGTGGTCTGTTTGTGGTATGGTTGTGATCTGTTTGTGGTGGTTGTGGTCTGTTTGTGGTGTGGTTGTGGTCTGTTGTGGTGTGGTTGTGGTCTGTTTGTGGTATGATTGTGATCTGTTTTTGTGTGGTTGTGGTTGTGGTGTGGTTGTGGTCTGTTTGTGATATGGTTGTGGTCTGTTTGTGGTGTGGTTGTGGTCTGTTTGTGGTATGGTTGTGATCTGTTTGTGGGTGGTTGTGGTCTGTTTGTGTGTGGTTGTGGTCTGTTTGTGGTGGTTGTGGTCTGTTTGTGGTGTGGTTGTGGTCTGTTTGTGGTGTAGTTGTTGTTTGTTTTAATCTGTTGTGGTGTGGTTGTGGTCTGTTTGTGGTGTGGTTGTTGTTTGTTTTAATCTGGTTGTGGTGTGGTTGTGGTCTGTTTGTGGTGTGGTTGTGGTCTGTTTGTGTGTTGTGGTCTGTTTGTGGTTGTGGTCTGTTTGTGGTATGGTTGTGATGTTTGTGGTGTGGTTGTTGTTTGTTTTAATCTGGTTGTGGTGTGGTTGTGGTCGGTTTGTGGTATGGTTGTGGTCTGTTTGTGGTGTGGTTGTGATCTGTTTGTGGTGTGGTTGTGGTCTGTTTGGTGTGTGGGTGATCTGTTTGTGGTGTGGTTGTGATCTGTTTGTGGTGTGGTTGTGGTCTGTTTGTGATGGTTGTGGTCCGTTTCTGGTGTGTTGTTGTTTGTTAATGTGGTTGTGGTGGTTGTGGTCTGTTTGTGGTATGGTTGTGGTCTGTTTGTGTGTGGTTGTGATCTGTTTGTTGTGGTTGTGGTCTGTTTGTGGTATGGTTGTGATCTGTTTGTTGTGGTTGTTGTTTGTTTTAATGTGTTGTGGTGTGGTTGTGGTCTGTTTGTGGTGGTTGTGGTCTGTTTGTGGTGGTTGTGTTCGTTTGTGGTGTGTTGGATCTGTTTGTGATGTTGTGTCGTCTGTGGTGTGGTTGTGATCTGTTTGGTGTGGTTGTGGTCTGTTTGTGGTGTGGTTGTGATGTTTGTGGTATGGTTGTGATCTGTTTGTGGTGTGGTTGTTGTTTTTTTAATGTGGTTGTGGTGTGGCTTGGTCTGTGTGGGTTGTGGTCTGTTTGTGGTGTGGTTGTGATATGTTTTGGTGTGGTTGTGGTCTGTTTGTGGTGTGGTTGTGATATGTTTGTGGTATGGTTGTGATCTGTTTGTGGTGTGGTTGTTGTTTGTTTTTAATGTGGTTGTGGTGTGGTTGTGGTCTGTGGTGTGGTTGTGGTCTGTTTGTGTGTGGGTGATCTGTTTGGGTGGTTGTGGTCTGTTTGTGGTGTGGTTGTGATATGTTTGTATGGTTGTGATCTGTTTGTGGTGTGGTTGTTGTTTGTTTTAATGGTTGTGGTGTGGTGTGGTCTGTGGTTGTGGTCTGTTTGTGGTGTGGTTGTGGTCTGTTTGTGGTGTGGTTGTTGTTTGTTTTAATCTGGTTGTGGTCTGTCGGTGTGGTTGTGGTCTGTTTGTGGTGTGGTCTTTTGTAGTGTTGTTGTGGTCTGTTTGGTGTGGTTGTAATCTGGCTGTTGTGTGGTTGTGGTCTGTTTGTGGTGTGTTTGTGGTCTGTTTGTGTCTGTTTGTGGTTGTGTCTTTGTAGTGTTGTTGTGGTCTGTTTGTGGTGTGGTTGTAATCTGTTTGTGGTGTGTTTGTGGTCTGTTTGTGGTGTGGTTGTAATCTGTTTGTGGTGTGGGTAATCTGGCTGTTGTGGTTTTGTTCTTTTTGTAGGTTTGTGGTGGTTGTGTCTGTTTGTGGTGTGGTTGTAACTGTTTGTGGTGTGGTTGTAATCTGTTTGTGGTGTGGTTGAATCTGGCTGTGGTGTGGGTTTTGTTCTTTGTAGTGTGGTTGTTGTCTGTTTGTGTGTGTTGTGGTCTGTTGTGGTGTGGTTGTGGTCTGTTTGTGGTCTGTCTCGATGTGGTTGTGGTGTGGTTGTGGTCTGTTTGTGGTCTGTCTCTGATATGTTGTGGTGTGGTTGTGATCTGTTTGTGGTATGGTTGTGGTCTGTTTGTGGTATGGTTGTGATCTGTTTGTGGTGTGGTTGTTGTTTGTTTTAATGTGGTTGTGGTGTGGTTGTGGTCTGTGGTGTGGTTGTGGTCTGTTTGTGGTGTGTTGGTTTGTTTTAATCTGGTTGTGGTCTGTTCTGGGTGTGGTTGTGGCTGTTTGGTGTGGTTGTGGTCTTTTGTAGTGTTGTTGTGGTCTGTTTGTGGTGTGGTTGTAATCTGGCTGTTGTGTGGTTGTAATCTGTGGTGGTGTGTGTCTGTGTGTGGTTGTAATCGTGTGTGGTTGTAATCTGGCTGTGGTGTGGTTTTGTTCTTTTGTAGTGTGGTTGTGGTGTGGTTGTTGTCTGTTTGTGGTGTGGTTGTAATCTGTTTGTGGTGTGGTTGTAATCTGTTTGTGGTGTGGTTGTAATCTGGCTGTGGTGTGGTTGTAATCTGGCTGTGGTGTGGTTTTGTTCTTTTGTAGTGTGGTTGTTGTCTGTTTGTGTGTGGTTGTTGTCTGTTTGTGGTGTGGTTGTAATCTGTTTGTGGTGTGGTTGTAATCTGTTTGTGGTGTGGTTGTTGTCTGTTTGTGGTGTGGTTGTAACTGTTTGTGGTGTGGTTGTTGTCTGTTTGTGGTGTGGTTGTAATCTGTTTGTGGTGTGGTTGTAATCTGGCTGTGGTGTGGTTTTGTTCTTTTTTGTGTGGTTGTTGTCTGTTGGTGTGGTTGTGGTCTGTTGTGGTGTGTGTTTGTCTGATATGGTTGTGGTGTGGTTGTGGTCTGTTTGTGGTCTGTCTCTGATATGGTTGTGGTGTGGTTGTGGTCTGTTTGTGGTCTGTCTCGATATGGTTGTGGTGTGGTTGTGGTCTGTTTGTGGTGTGGTTGTGGTCTGTTTGTGGTCTGTCTCTGATATGGTTGTTGTCTGTTTGTGGTGTGGTTGTGGTCTGTTTGTGGTCTGTCTCTGATGTGGTTGTGGTGTGGTTGTGGTCTGTTTGTGGTCTGTCTCTGATATGGTTGTGGTGTGGTTGTGATCTGTTTGTGGTATGGTTGTGGTCTGTTTGTGGTATGGTTGTGATCTGTTTGTGGTGTGGTTGTTGTTTGTTTGTAGTCTGTCTCAGATCTTGTTGTGGTCTGGTTGTGGTTTGTTTGTGGTGTGGTTGTGGTCTGTTTGTAGTCTGTCTCAGATCTTGTTGTGGTGTGGTTGTTTGTTTGTGGTGTGGCTGTGGTCTGTGAAGTGGTCATGATCTGGCTGGGGTCTGGTTGTGGTGGGGTTGGGGTCTGGTTATGGTCTGGTTGTGGTTTGTTTGTCATCTGGTTATGGTCTGTCTGTGGTCTGGTTGTGGGAAGCTGGTGTTAAGACTGCCCACAGCTGGTGTTAAGACTGCCCACAGCTGGTGTTAAGACTGCCCACAGCTGGTGTTAAGACTGCCCACAGCTGGTGTTAAGACTGCCCACAGCTGGTGTTAAGACCTCCCCCAACTCATAGATGTTAGGCAGGCCCGTTGGGTTATGTAAGTGGGCGGGCGATCGGGTGGGTGGGTGGGTGGTTGGATGAGTAGGTGGGTATGGGTGCTCCTCCTCCTCCTCCTCCAATTCGCCCACCACCTTCCACCCACCCACGCCCTCCTTAGCTCCTGGCTTCATCGATCCCCTGCAAGTCTCTCTCCCCTCTCCCCTCCCCCACACCGTAAGTTATCGTACTCAATAACTGGATTTACACGATGAGAGTTTAAACTGTCGTACTGGGGGAGTTTAAACTGTCGTACTGGGGGAGTTTAAACTGTCGTACTGGGGGAGTTTAAACTGTCGTACTTTGGGAGTTTAAACTGTCGTACTGGGGGAGTTTAAACTGTCGTACTGGGGGAGTTTAAACTGTCGTACTGGGGGAGTTTAAACTGTCGTACTTTGGGAGTTTAAACTGTCGTACTGAGGGAGTTTAAAATATCGTACTGAGGGAGTTTAAAATATCTTATTGAGGGAGTTTAAAATATCTTAGTACCGTTTCCTCCTCAATTACTAACATCACGATATATTGCTAAAACAAATTTTTACTAGTTACCGTAAATTACGATTATCTTTTGTTTTACCTTATTGTCGTAACTTCAACTCGTCTCTCTCATTGCGAATCAAGCCATCAGATGAGGTCGTCCTGCCAATGAGTACCTGTTGGTTTATTATTATTATTATTATTATTATTATTATTATTATTATATTCTTTTCTCTTATTGTTTTTGGTATCTTACTATTTTATTTATAATGTATGAACATTATGTACAGTAGGCCAAGCTGGACCACGCCTTTGTTGGCAGGGTTCGTTGATTTGAACTTCCATTGGTCTCTGTGTTTACTTGTGTGTTGGTTAGGTTAGGTTAGAGTCGAGTCGAGTCTTTGAGTAGCTTCACGGTGTATTAGCCGCCATTTTCTTGTATTTGGAGTGAGTGAGAATGTTCAGTGCGTCGGGGAATAAATTTAAAGAGAGCAACTTTTCAGATTTTGGACCCTAGTTTTTGTTCGACTCGTGCCAGGCACCATCTTGAGTGCCTTGTGCTGTGAGTGAGGCGAACAAACCTGGCCAGATGTGCTCTCATATTCCCTGCTGTGAGAAGAAAGATTACTAACGACGCTGTGAGGATGTGAGGCCAAGATTTAGCCTTGGAGAGAGGAAGTGAACTATTGTAGATGCTCACAGTCAATTGACCTTATTTCACCTTAACTGTTCGTAGTGTGACCTCTTAGTACCCTGCCTGTCGTGTTGCAGAACAAAGGGGTCGTCAGGTCCGGCTCAGGCCCTCAGGTCTATACTTTAAACTCGCTTTAGTAGCTGGAGGTGCGGCAGACACTGACTGATTCCCCTCCACCAGCGATACAAAAACGGTGTTACAAATGGCGTTAAAACTGACTGTGCTAGATCCGTTCCTTGATCCCCAGATAAAGCAAAATGAGAGACTGGCTGCTGTAAATGTCCCCGGCGATGATTCTCGCTGCCTCTACTGGTATCTTCCCTCCTGGTAACATTATGAGATGTACTTATTACTACCATGCAATTGTACTATTCCAGATGATACTAAATGTTACATAATACTTCCTTGAGATAAATGTATAGTATATATCAGGTGCCTCAAAGAGAGCTCAGGTTCTCAACTGGCTCAGCCATGTTAATATTGTTATTATTATCCACTCTGTATCTGTATTTTTCTCGCTAAATAAACTGTTACAATTCAATTCCTGGTGTCCACAGATCGGTATGAGTGGGACTCTGGTTATTTAAGAGCATTGTGCCGTTTACAGGTCATGTTGTGACAAGATGAGAACGGGATGTCAACTACGACACTTATAGGTTCCGTCTAACCTAACCTAACCTGATCAAACCTAACTGAACCTACAGTAACCTAACCTAAAGTGATCAAACCAAACATAACCTAACCTAAATTAACCTGATCAAACCTAACCTAAAACCCTCCTGGCACCTCCTGACACCTTCCTGGCAACCCCTGACACCCTCCTGGCACCTCCTGACACCTTCCTGGCAACCCCTGACACCCTCCTGGCACCTCCTGACACCTTCCTGGCAACCCCTGACACCCTCCTGGCACCTCCTGACACCTTCCTGGCACCTCCTGACACCTTCCTGGCAACCCATGATACCTTCTGGCACCCCCTAACACCCTCCTGGCACCCCCTCACGACTCTTGGCACCCCCTAACACCCTCCTGGCACCCCACAGCACCTCCCTGGCACCCCTAACCTCACAAGCTTCCCCTAACAGCCTCCTGGCACCCCCTAACAACCTCCTGGTACCCCCTGGCACCCTCTGGCACCCCCAGACACCTCTGTAACCCCCTGACACCCTCCTCCCCGCACCCCCCCTAACTTTCCATCCTGGCACCCCCCTGACACCCTCCTCGCACCCCCCTGACACCCTCCTGGCACCCCCTGACACCCTCCTGGCACCCCCCCTAACTTTCCCTCTGCCCCCTATGCTCCTCCTGGCACCCCTAACTCCCCTCCTGGCACCCCCTAGCACTCTCTGGCACTCCTTACACCCTCCTGGCACTCCTTACACCCTCTGCTTTCGCACTCCTGGCACCTCCAGGCACCCCCTTACACCCCTCCTCATGCCCCCCCGGCTCCCTCCTGGCACCCCCTAGCACTCCTGGCACCTCAGGCACCCTTACACCCTCCTGGCACCTCCTAACTCCTCCTGGCACCCCCTAATACCCTCCTGGCACCCCACCCTCCTGCACCCCCTAGCACCTCCTGACACCCCCAGGCACCTCCTGCACCCCTGACACCTCCTGGCACCCCCTGACACCCTTATTGATAGCCACTTCGTGCTTGGCACAGTTACATGGAGGTGAGGTTTAAGGCCTTTGATGAACTATGAATCGAAAAGGTTTTCTTTTTTGTTTAAAGAATAACAATTGATTCTCAGGAAAATACCACACGAGAAAAAGTCCAATTGTGGGCATAATAATTACTGTACTACCATTTGTAAACAATGAGATCTATGTATACAAACTTTTGTATAAATACTGTGTTTATAATAGTGTACCTCACACCATACTAGTGACAGTATTGTGTACCTCAGACCATACTAGTGAGAGTATAGTGTACCTCAGACCATACTAGTGACAGTATTGTGTACCTCAGACCATACTAGTGAGTATAGTGTACCTCACAACCATACTAGTGACAGTATAGTGTACCTCAGACCATACTAGTGAGAGTATAGTGTACCTCAGACCATACTAGTGAGGATATAGTGTACCTCAGACCATACTAGTGAGTATAGTGTACCTCACACCATACTAGTGACAGTATTGTGTACCTCAGACCATACTAGTGAGAGTATAGTGTACCTCAGACCATACTAGTGAGAGTATAGTGTACCTCAGACCATACTAGTGAGAGTATAGTGTGCCTTAGACCATACTAGTGACAGTATTGTGTACCTCAGACCATACTAGTGAGAGTATAGTGTACCTCAGACCATACTAGTGAGGATATAGTGTACCTCAGACCATACTAGTGAGTATAGTGTACCTCACACCATACTAGTGACAGTATTGTGTGACTCAGACCATACTAGTGAGAGTATAGTGTACCTCAACCATGGGCCTACAGTGGAGAGTATATACCTCAACCATACTACAGTGAGAGTACAGTGTACCTCAGACCATGCTAGAGGGCATAGTGTACCTCAGACCATACTATTGAGAGAATAGTGTGTACCTTAGACCATACTAGTGAGAGTATAGTGTACCTCAGACCATACTAGTGAGAGTACAGTGTACCTCAGACCATACTAGTGAGAGTATAGTGTACCTCAGACCATACTAGTGAGAGTATAGTGTACCTTAGACCATACTAGTGAGAATATAGTGTACCTCAGACCATACTAGTGAGAGTATAGTGTACCTCAGACCATACTAGTGAGAGTATAGTGTACCTCAGACCATACTAGTGAGGGTATAGTGCACCCCTTGACCATACTAGTGAGAGAATAGCACCTTAGACCATACTACATAGTGAGAGCATAGTGTACCTCAGACCATACTAGTGAGAGTACAGTGTACCTCAGACCATACTTTAGTGTAGAGTATAGTGTACCCCTGACCATACTATAGTGAGAGTATAGTGTACCTTAGACCATACTTTAGTGAGGATATAGTGTACCAGACCATACTAGTGGAGAGTATAGTGTACCCAGGACCATACTAGTGAGAGTATAGTGTACCTGTAACTATACTAGTAGAGCATAGGGTGTACCTTAGACCATACTAGTGAGGATATAGTGTACCTTAGACCATACTAGTGAGAGTATAGTGTACCTTAGACCATACTAGTGAGGATATACTGTACCTTAGACCATACTAGTGAGAGTATAGTGTACCTTAGACCATACTAGTGAGGATATAGTGTACCTTAGACCATACTAGTGAGAGTATAGTGTACCTTAGACCATACTAGTGAGAGTATAGTGTACCTCAGACCATACTAGTGAGAGTACAGTGTACCTCAGACCATACTAGTGAGAGTATAGTGTACCTCAGACCATACTAGTGAGAGTACACAGTGTACCTCAGGACCATACTAGTGAGAGTATAGTGTACCTCAGACCATATACTAGTGAGAGTATAGTGTACCTCATGGACCATACTAGTGAGAGGAGAAAAATCTTAGACCATACTTAGTGAGAGTATAGTACCTGTGACCATACTAGTGAGAGTACAGTGTACCTCAGACCATACTAGTGAGAGTATAGTGTACCTCAGACCATACTAGTGAGAGTATAGTGTACCTCAGACCATACTAGTGAGAGTATAGTGTACCTCAGACCATACTAGTGAGAGTATAGTGTACCTTAGACCATACTAGTGAGAGTATAGTGTACCTCAGACCATACTAGTGAGAGTACAGTGTACCTCAGACCATACTAGTGAGAGTATAGTGTACCTCAGACCATACTAGTGAGAGTAAAGTGTACCTCAGACCATACTAGTGAGGATATAGTGTACCTCAGACCATACTAGTGAGAGTATAGTGTACCTCAGACCATACTAGTGAGAGTATAGTGTACCTCAACCATACTAGTGAGAGTATAGTGTACCTCAGACCATGCCTAGTGAGAGAGCAGTGTACCTCAGACCATACTAGTGAGAGATAGTGTACCTCAGACCATACTAGTGAGAGTATAGTGTACCTCAGACCATACTAGTGAGAGTATAGTGTACCTCAGACCATACTAGTGATAGTATAGTGTACCTCAGACCATACTAGTGAGAGTATAGTGTACCTCAACCATACTAGTGAGAGTATAGTGTACCTCAACCATACTAGTGAGAGTATAGTGTATCTCAACCATACTAGTGATAGTATAGTGTACCTCAGACCATACTAGTGAGAGTATAGTGTACCTCAGACCATACTAGTGAGAGAATAGTGTATCTCAACCATACTAGTGATAGTATAGTGTGCCTCAGACCATACTAGTGAGAGAATAGTGTACCTCAGACCATACTAGTGAGGATATAGTGTACCTCAGACCATACTAGTGAGAGTATAGTGTACCTCAGACCATACTAGTGATAGTATAGTGTACCTCAGACAATACTAGTGACAGTATAGTGTACCTCAGACCATACTAGTGAGGATATAGTGTACCTCAGACCATACTAGTGAGAGTATAGTGTACCTCAGACCATACTAGTGAGGATATAGAGTACCTCAGACCATACTAGTGAGAGTATAGTGTACCTCAGACCATACTAGTGAGGATATAGTGTACCTCAGACCATACTAGTGAGAGTATAGTGTACCTCAGACCATACTAGTGAGGATATAGTGTACCTCAGACCATACTAGTGATAGTATAGTGTACCTCAGACCATACTAGTGAGAGTATAGTGTACCTCAGACCATACTAGTGATAGTATAGTGTACCTCAGACCATACAAGTGATAGTATAGTGTACCTCAGACCATACTAGTGATAGTATAGTGTAACTCAGACCATACTAGTGATAGTATAGTGTACCTCAGACCATACTAGTGAGAGTATAGTGTACCTCAGACCATACTAGTGATAGTATAGTGTACCTCAGACCATACTATTGAGGATATAGTGTACCTCAGACCATACTAGTGAGGATATAGTGTACCTCAGGACCATACTAGTGGAGAGTATAGTGTACCTCAGACCATATACTAGGTGTGAGGATATAGTGTACTCAGACCATACTAGTGAGAGTATAGTGCACTTCAGACAATACTAGTGAGGATATATAGTGTAAATTCTCAGACCATACTCATAGTGAGAGAGAATATTGTACCTCAGACCATACTAGTGAGGATATAGTGTTTCTCAGGACCATACTCAGTGGGGAGAGTATAGTGTATCTCAACCATACTAGTGATAGTATAGTGCACTTCAGACCATACTAGTGAGAGTATAGTGTACCTCAGACCATACTAGTGAGAGTATAGTGTACCTCAACCATACTAGTGAGAGTATAGTGTATCTCAAATCCATACTAGTGATAGTATAGTGTACCTCAGACCATACTAGTGAGAGAATAGTGTACCAGACCATACTAGTGAGAGTATAGTGTACCAGACCATACTTCATAGTGATAGTATAGTGTACCTCAGACAATACTAGTGACAGTATAGTGTAACTCAGACCATACTAGTGAGAGTGTACCTCAGACCATACAAGTGATAGTATAGTGTACCTCAGACAATACTAGTGACAGTATAGTGTAACTCAAGACCATACTAGTGATAGTATAGTGTACCTCAGACCATACTAGTGAGAGTATAGTGTACCTCAGACCATACTAGTGGGAGAGTATAGTGTACCTCAGACCATACTAGTGATAGTATAGTGTACCTCAGACCATACATGGATAGTATAGTGTACCTCTGGTGACCATACAAGTGATAGTATAGCGTAATTCCTCAGACCATACTAGTGGGAGGGTTGGGTTTGTGTACCTCTAGACCATAAGTGAGGTATAGTGTACCATGACCATACTAGTGATAGTATAGTGTACCCCAGACCACTAGTGATAGTATAGTGTACCAGACCATACTAGTGAGGATATAGTGTACCTTAGACCATACTAGTGAGAGTATAGTGTACCCTAGACCATACTAGTGAGGATATAGTGCACCCTCAGACCATACTAGTGATAGCATAGTACCAGACCATACTAGTGAGAGTATAGTGTACTTCAGACCATACTAGTGATAGTATAGTGTACCTCAGACCATACAAGGATAGTAAAGCGTACCTCAGACCATACTAGTGGGAGTGGCATATAGTGTACCCTAGACCATACTAGTGAGAGTATAGTGTACCCCAGACCATACTAGTGAGAGTAAAGTGTACCTCAGACCATACTAGTGAGGATATAGTGTACCTCAGACCATACTTCGCGGAGAGTATAGTGTACCTCAGACCACTAGTGAGAGTACAGTGTACCCCAACCATACTCAGTGAGAGTATAGTGTACCAGACCATACTAGTGAGAGTATAGTGTACCCTCAGACCATACTAGTGAGAGTATAGTGTACCCTGTAATCATACTAGTGATAGTATAGTGTACCTCAGACCATACTAGTGAGGATATAGTGTACCTCAGACCATACTAGTGATAGTATAGTGTAAATTCTCAGACCATACTAGTGAGAGTATAGTGTACCTCAGACCATACAAGTGAAAGTATAGTGTACCAGACCATACTAGTGGGAGAGTATAGTGTACCTCTCAGACCATACTAGTGAGGATATAGTGTACCTTAGGACCATACTAGTGATAGTATAGTGTACCTCAGACCATACTAGTGAGAGTATAGTGTACCCTCAGACCATACTAGTGAGAGTATGAAAAATTTAAAACTACAATAGTGGGAGGATATAGTGTACCTCAGACCATACTAGTGAGGATATAGTAGTACCTCAGACCATACTACAGTGATAGTATAGTGTACCAGACCACATGCCTAGTGATAGTATAGTGTACCTCAGACCATACTAGTGATAGTAGTATAGTGTACCTTAGATCATACTAGTGATAGTATAGTGTACCCAGACCATACTAGAGAGTATAGTGTACCTCAGACCATACTAGTGATAGTATAGTGTACCTCAGACCCATACTCAGTGGATAGTATAGTGTACCTCAGACCCATACTAGTGAGAGTATTGTAGTACCTCAGACCATACTAGTGAGAGTATTGTGTACCCCAGACTATACTAGTGATAGTATAGTGTACCTCTGTGACCATACTAGTGGATAGTATAGTGTACCCCTGTGACCATACTAGTGAGGATATAGTGTACCTCAGACCATACTAGTGAGAGTATAGTGTACCTCAGACCATACTAGTGAGAGTATAGTGTACCCTCAGACCATACTAGGTGATAGTATAGTGTACCTCAGACCATACTAGTGAGAGTATAGTGTACCCTCAACCATACTAGTGAGAGTATAGTGTACCCTCAACCATACTAGTGAGAGATATAGTGTATCTCAACCATACTAGTGATAGCATAGTGTACCCCAGGACCATACTAGTGAGAGTATAGTGTACCCTCAGACCATACTAGTGAGAGAATAGTGTATCTCTCAACCATACTAGTGATAGTATAGTGTGCCCTCAGACCATACTAGTGAGAGAGAATAGTGTACCTCAGACCATACTAGTGAGGATATAGTGTACCAGACCATACTAGAGAGTATATGCAAATTTCAGACCACATACTAGTGATAGTATAGTGTACCCTCAGACATACTAGTGACAGTATAGTGTACCTCAGACCATACTAGTGAGGATATAGTGTACTGCCAGACCATACTAGTGAGAGTATAGTGTACCTCAGACCATACTAGTGAGGATATAGTGTACCCCAGACCATACTAGTGGGAGAGTATAGTGTACCTCAGACCATACCAGTGAGGATATATAGTGTACCCTGTGACCATACTAGTGAGAGTATAGTGTACCTCAGACCACATACCATAGTGAGGATATAGTGTACCCTCAGACCATACTAGTGAGAGTATAGTGTACCTCAGACCATACTAGTGAGAGTATAGTGTACCTCAACCATACTAGTGGAGAGTATAGTGTATCTCAACCATACTAGTGATAGTATAGTGTACCCTCGTGACCATACTAGTGAGAGAATAGTGTACCTCTTGTGACCATACTAGTGAGAGTAGTTTCACCCCAGACCATACTAGTGATAGCATAGTGTACCTCAGACCATACTAGTGAGGATATAGTGTAACCTCAGACCATACTAGTGAGAGTATAGTGTACCTCAGACCATACTAGTGAGGATATAGTGCACCTCAACCATACTAGTGAGAGTATAGTGTATCTCAAACCATACTAGTGGGATAGTATAGTAAAAATTCTCCAGACCATACTAGTGAGAGAATAGGTACCTCAGACCATACTAGTGAGAGTATAGTGTACCTCAGACAATACTAGTGATAAGTATAGTGTACCCTCAGACCATACTAGTGAGGATATAGTGTACCCTCAGACCATACTAGTGAGAGTATAGTGTACCTCAGACCATACTAGTGAGTGATATAGTGTACCTCAGACCATACTAGTGAGAGTATAGTGTACCTCAGACAATACTAGTGAGGATATAGTGTACCTCAGACCATACTAGTGAGAGAATAGTGTACCTCAGACCATACTAGTGAGGATATAGTGTTTCTCAGACCATACTAGTGAGAGTATAGTGTACCTCAGACCATACTAGTGAGAGTATAGTGTACCTCAACCATACTAGTGAGAGTATAGTGTATCTCAACCATACTAGTGATAGTATAGTACCCTCAGACCATACTAGTGAGAGAATAGTGTACCTCAGACCGCTACTAGTGAGAGTATAGTGTACCTCAGACCATACTAGTGATAGTATAGTGTACCTCAGACAATACTAGTGACAGTATAGTAACTCAGACCATACTAGTGAGAGTATAGTGTACCTCAGACCATACAAGTGATAGTATAGTACCCTTAGACAATACTAGTGAGAGTAGTGTACCTCAGACCATACTAGTGAGAGTATAGTGTACCTCAGACCATACTCAGTGAGAGTATAGTGTACCTCAGACCAAACTAGTGAGAGTATAGTGTACCAGACCATACTAGTGATAGTATAGTGTACCTCAGGACCATACAAGTGATAGTATAGTGTACCTCAGACCATACTAGTGAGGGTTTGCGTACCTCAGACCATACAAGTGATAGTATAGTGTACCTCAGACCATACTAGTGATAGTATAGTGTACCTCAGACCATACTAGTGATAGTATAGTAAGTGTACCTCAAACCATACTAGTGAGGATATAGTGTACCTTAGACCATACTAGAGAGTATAGTGTACCCTGTGACCATACTAGTGAGGATATAGTGTACCTCAGACCATACTAGTGATAGTATAGTGTACCTCAGACCATACCTAGAGAGTATAGTGTACCTCAGACCATACTAGTGATAGTATAGTGCACCTCAGACCACATACAAGTGATAGTATAGTGTACCTCAGACCATACTAGTGATAGTATAGTGTAACTCAGACCATACTAGTGATAGTATAGTGTACCTCAGACCATACTAGTGAGAGTATAGTGTACCTCAGACCATACTAGTGATAGTATAGTGTACCCTCAGACCATACAAGTGATAGTATAGTGTACCAGACCATACAAGTGATAGCATAGTGTACCTCAGACTCATACTAGTGAGAGAATAGTGTACCTCAGGACCATACTAGTGAGAGTATAGTGTACCTCAGGACCATACTAGTGATAGTATAGTGTACCTCAGACCTCATACAAGTGGGATAGTATAGTGTACCCCTCAGACCATACTAGTGAGAGAGAATAGTGTACCTCAGACCATACTAGTGAGAGAGTATAGTGTACCTCAGGACCATACTAGTGAGAGTATAGTCTACCTCAGACCATACAAGTGATAGTATAGTGTACCCTGTGACCATACTAGTGAGAGTATAGTGTACCTCAGACCATACTAGTGAGGATATAGTGTACCTGGTGACCACATACTAGTGATAGTATAGTGTACCTCAGACCATACTAGTGAGAGTATAGTGTTCCTCAGACCATACTAGTGAGAGTATAGTGTACCTCAGACCATACTAGTGAGGATATAGTGTACCTCAGACCATACTATGATAGTATAGTGTACCCCTCAGATCATACTCAGTGATAGTAGTGCATAGTGTAGCTCAGACCATACTAGTGATAGTATAGTGTACCCAGACCATACTAGTGAGAGTATAGTGTACCCTCAGACCATACTAGTGATAGTATAGTGTACCCTAGACCATTCTAGTGATAGTATAGTGTACCTCAGAACATACTAGTGAGAGTATTGTGTACCTCAGACCATACTAGTGATAGTATAGTGTACCCTCAGGACCATACTAGTGATAGTATAGTGTACCTCAGACCATACTAGTGATAGTATAGTGTACCTCAGACCATACTAGTGACGATATAGTGTACCTCAGACCATACTAGTGAGAGTATAGTGTACCGCAGAATATGCTAGTGAGAGTATAGTGTACCTCAGGACCATACTAGCATAGTATAGTGTACCTCAGACCATACTAGTGATAGTATAGTGTACCAGACCATACTAGTGATAGTATAGTGTACCCTCAGACCATACAAGTGATAGTATAGTGTAATGGCCAGACCATACTAGTGATAGTATAGTGTACCTCAGACCATACAAGGGAGGATATAGTGTACCTCAGACCATACTAGTGATAGTATAGTGTACCTCAGACCATACTCAGTGGGAGAGTATAGTGTACCCTAGACCATACTAGTGAGAGTATAGTGTACCTCAGACCATACTAGTGATAGTATAGTGTACCTCAGACCATGCTGCTGATAGTATAGTGTACCTCAGACCATTCTAGTGATAGTATAGTGTACCTCAGACCATACTAGTGAGGATATAGTGTACCTCAGACCATACTAGTGGGATAGTATAGTGTACCTCAGACCATACTAGTGATAGTATAGTGTACCTCAGACCATACTAGTGGATAGTGCGAAGTGTACCTAGACCATACTAGTGAGGATATAGTGTACCTCAGACCATACTAGTGAGAGCACAGTGTACCTCAGACCATACTAGTGAGAGTATAGTGTACCTCAGACCATACTAGTGATAGTATAGTGTACCCTCAGACCATACTAGTGATAGTATAGTGTACCTCAGGACCATTCTAGTGAGGATATAGTGTACCTCAGACCATACTAGTGATAGTATAGTGTACCTCAGACCATACTAGTGATAGTATAGTACCCTCAGACCATACTAGTGAGAGTACAGTGTACCCTGTGACCATACTAGTGAGAGTATAGTGTACCAGACCATACTAATGAGAGTATAGGTGTACCTTAGACCATACTAGTGAGGATATAGTGTACCCCTGGTGGACCACATACCAGTGAGAGTATAGTGTACCTTAGACCATACTCAGTGATGATATAGTGTACCTCAGACCATACTAGTGATATATAGTGTACCCCAGACCATACTAGTGAGGATATAGTGTACCGACCATACTCTGTGAGAGCACAGTGTACCCTCAGACCATACTAGTGAGAGTATAGTGTACCTCAGACCATACTAGTGAGAGTATAGTGTACCTTAGACCATACTAGTGAGAGTATAGTACCTCAGACCATACTAGTGATAGTATAATGCAATCAGACCATACTAGTGATAGTGTATAGTGTACCCTCAGACATACTAGTGAGGATATAGTGTACCTCAGACCATACTCAGTGAGAGTATAGTACCTCAGACCATACTAGGAGAGTATAGTGTACCTTAGACCATACTAGTGAGGATATAGTGTACCTCAGACCATACTACATAGTGAGAGTATAGTGTACCTTAGACCATACTAGTGATGATATAGTGTACCTCAGACCATACTAGTGGGATAGTATAGTGTACCTCAGACCATACTAGTGATAGTATAGTGTACCTCAGACCATACTAGTGAGAGAGTAGTGTACCCTGTGACCATACTAGTGAGAGTATAGTGTACCTCAGACCATACTAGTGAGGATATAGTGTACCAGGACCATACTAGTGAGAGTATAGTGTACCTCAGACCATACTAAAGTTGCATGATCATTACTCTTACTTGGTGACAGTATACTTCCTATTGCAACATAAAAAACTATAAAACGGCTCATCGACTCTCACTTGTTGAGACGCGTTGAGTGGTGACTGAGAATATATAATTGGCGCTTGAAGGCCTGGTGTGGTGTTGTCACTCACATCACGAGCTAGTGCGTGGTGCTGTCACTCACATCACGAGCTAGTGTGTGGTGCTGTCACTCACATCACGAGCTAGTGTGTGGTGCTGTCACTCACATCACGAGCTAGTGGTGGTGCTGTCACTCACATCAGGGGCTAGTGCGTGGTGCTGTCACTCACATCACGAGCTAGTGCGTGGTGCTGTCACCACATCACGAGCTAGTGCGTGGTGCTGTCACCACATCAGGGCTAGTGTGGTGCTGTCACCACATCAGGAGCTAGTGTGTGTGCTGTCACCACATCACGAGCTAGTGCGTGGTGCTGTCACCACATCAGGGCTAGTGCGTGGTGTTGTCACCACATCAGTGGCCAGTGTGTGGTGCTGTCACCACATCACGAGCTAGTGCGGTGCTGTCACCACATCACGGGCTAGTGCGTGGTGCCAGTCACCATCAGTGGCTAGTGTGTGGTGCTGTCACCACATCACGAGCTAGTGCGGTGCTGTCACCACATCAGGGGCTAGTGCGTGGTGCTGTCACTACATCACGAGCTAGTGCGTGGTGCTGTCACCACATCACGAGCTAGTGCGTGGTGCTGTCACCACATCACGAGCTAGTGCGTGGTGCTGTCACCACATCAGGGGCTAGTGCGTGGTGCTGTCACTCACATCACGAGCTAGTGCGTGGTGCTGTCACCACATCACGAGTTCGTGCGTGGTGCTGTCACCACATCACGATCTAGTGTGCTGTCACCACATCACGAGCTAGTGTGGTGCTGTCACCACATCACGAGCTGGTGGGTGCTGTCACCACATCACGAGCTAGTGCGTGGTGCTGTCACCATCAGGGGCTAGTGTGTGGTGCTGTCACTACATCACGAGCTAGTGCGTGGTGCTGTCACTCACATCAGGGGCTAGTGGGTGTTGTCACTCATCACGAGCTAGTGTGTGGTGCTGTCACCACATCACGAGCTAGTGTGTGGTGCTGTCACCATCAGGGGCTAGTGTGTGTGCTGTCACTCACATCAGGGGCTAGTGTGGTGCTGTCACCACATCAGGAGCTGGTGTGGTGCTGTCACCACATCAGGCTGGTGTGTTGTGCTGTCACCACATCAGGGGCTAGTGTGTGGTGCTGTCACCACATCAGGGGCTAGTGTGGTGCTGCCACCACATCAGGGGCTAGTGGTGCTGCCACTCACATCGCTAGTGTGTGGTGCTGCCACCACATCAGTAGCTAGTGTGTGGTGCTGTCACCACATCAGCTAGTGTGTGGTGCTGTCACCACATCACGAGCTAGTGTAGTGCTGTCACCACATCAGGCTAGTGCGGTGCTGTCATTCACTTCAGGGGCTAGTGTGTGGTGCTGTCACTCACATCACGAGCTAGTGTGTGGTGCTGTCACCACATCAGGGGCTAGTGTGTGGTGCTGCCACTCACATCAGGGGCTAGTGTGTGGTGCTGTCACCACATCACGAGCCAGTGTAGTGCTGTCACCACATCAGTAGCTAGTGTGCGGTGCTGTCACCACATCAGCCAGTGTGTTGTGCTGTCACCACATCTGGCTAGTGTGTGGTGGTCACCTCACATCAGGGCTAGTGTGTTGGTGCTGTCACCACATCAGGAGCTAGTGTGTGGTGCTGTCACCACATGAGGGGCTAGTGTGTTGTGCTGTCACCACATCAGGGGCAGTGTTGCTCACATCAGGAGCTATGTGTGTGGTGCTGTCACTCACATCAGGGGCTAGTGTGTTGTGCTGTCACTCACATCAGGGGCTAGTGTGTGGTGCTGTCACTCACATCAGCTAGTGTGGTGCTGCCACTACATCAGGGGCTAGTGTGTGGTGCTGCCACTCACATCAGGGGCTAGTGTGTGGTGCTGCCACCACATCAGTGGCTAGTGTGTGGTGCTGTCACCACATCAGGGGCTATGTGTGTGGTGCTGCCTCACCACATCACGAGCTAGTGTAGTGCTGTCACCACATCAGGGGCTAGTGTGCGGTGCTGTCATTCACTTCAGGGCTAGTGTGTGGTGCTGTCACTCACATCACGAGCTAGTGTGTGGTGCTGTCACCACATCAGGCTAGTGTGTGGTGCTGCCACTCACATCAGGGGCTAGTGTGTGGTGCTGTCACTCACATCACGAGCTAGTGTGTGTAGTGCTGTCACCTCACATCAGTAGCTAGTGTGCGGTGCTGTCACCACATCAGGGGCTAGTGTGTGGTGCTGCCACTATCACGAGCTAGTGTGCGGTGCTGTCACTCACATCAGGGGCTAGTGTGTGTGCTGCCACCACATCACGAGCTAGTGTGTGGTGCTGCCACCACATCAGGGGCTAGTGTGGTGCTGCCACCACATCACAGCTAGTGTGCGTGCTGCACCACTTCAGGGCGTGGTGCTGTCACCACATCACGAGCTAGTGTGGTGCTGTCACTCACATCAGGGGCTAGTGTGTGGTGCTGCCACTCATCAGGGGCTAGTGTGTGGTGCTGCCACTCACATCACGAGCTAGTGTGGTGCTGTCACTCACATCAGGGGCTAGTGTGTGGTGCTGCCACCCATCACGATGACATCAGGGGCTAGTGTGTGGTGCTGCCACCACATCAGGCTAGTGTGTGGTGCTGTCACCATCAGGAGCTAGTGTGTAGTGCTGTCACCACATCAGGAGCTAGTGTGTGGTGCTGTCACTCACATCAGGGGCTATGTGGTGCTGTCACCACATCACGAGCTAGTGTGCGGTGCTGTCACTCACTTGGGCTAGTGTGCGGTGCTGTCACCACATCAGGGGCTAGTGTGTAGTGCTGCCACTCACATCAGGGGCTAGTGTGTGGTGCCACCACATCAGGGCTAGTGTGTAGTGCTGTCACTCACATCACGAGCTAGTGCGTGCTGTCACCACTTCAGGGGCTAGTGTGGTGCTGCCACCACATCACGAGCTAGTGGTGCGCACCATCAGGGGCTAGTGTAGTGCTGTCACTCATCAGAGCTAGTGTGGTGCTGTCACCACTTCAGGGCTAGTGTGGGTGCTGCCACTACATCAGGGGCTAGTGTAGTGCTGTCACCACATCAGTAGCTAGTGTGCGGTGCTGTCACTCCCATCAGGGGCTAGTGTGGTGCTGTCACCACATCACGAGCTAGTGTGCGGTGCTGTCACTCACTTCAGGGCTAGTGTGTGGTGCTGCCACTCACATCACGAGCTAGTGTGCGGTGCTGTCACTCCATCAGGGGCTAGTGTGCTGCCACTCACATCACGAGCTAGTGTGTGGTGCTGTCACCACATCAGGGGCTAGTGTGGTGCTGCCATCACATCACGAGCTAGTGTGTGGTGCTGCCACTCACATCAGGGGCTAGTGTGTGTGCTGTCATTCACTTCAGGGGCTAGTGTGGTGCTGTCACCACATCACGAGCTAGTGTGTGTAGTGCCACCACATCAGGCTAGTGTGTGTGCTGCCACTCACATCAGGGGCTAGTGTGTGTGGTGCTGTCACCTCACATCACGAGCTAGTGTGTAGTGCTGTCACTCACATCAGGGGCTAGTGTGTGGTGCTGTCACCACATCAGGGGCTAGTGCGGTGCTGTCATTCACTTCAGGGGCTAGTGTGTGGTGCTGCCACTCACATCACGAGCTATGTGTGGTGCTGTCACTCACATCAGTAGCTAGTGTGTGGTGCTGTCACTCACATCAGGGGCTAGTGTGTGGTGCTGTCACCACATCACGAGCTAGTGTGTGCGGTGCTGCTCACTTCAGGGGCTAGTGTGTGGTGCTGTCACCACACGAGCTAGTGTGTGGTGCTGTCACCACATCAGGGGCTAGTGTGGTGCTGCCACCACATCAGGCTAGTGTGTGGTGCTGTCACCACATCACGAGCTAGTGTGTAGTGCTGTCACTCACATCAGTAGCTAGTGTGCGGTGCTGCTCACTCACATCAGGCTAGTGTGGTGCTGTCACTCACATCACGAGCTAGTGTGCGTGCTGCCACTCACTTCAGGGGCTAGTGTGTGGTGCTGCCACTACATCAGGGGCTAGTGTGTAGTGCTGCCACTCACATCACGAGCTAGTGTGCGGTGCTGTCACTCACATCAGGGGCTAGTGTGTGGTGCTGCCACTCACATCACGAGCTAGTGTGCGGTGCTGCCACCACATCAGGGGCTAGTGTGTGGTGCTGCCACCACATCACGAGCTAGTGTGTGGTGCTGTCACTCACATCAGGGGCTAGTGTGTGGTGCTGCCACCACATCACGAGCTAGTGGTGCTGCCACTCACATCAGGGGCTAGTGTGGGTGCTGCCACCACATCAGGGGCTAGTGTGTGGTGCTGCTCACATCAGGGGCTGTGTGTGGTGCTGCCACCACATCAGGGGCTAGTGTGGTGCTGCCACTCACATCAGGGCTAGTGTGTGGTGCTGTCACTCACATCAGGGGCTAGTGTGGTGCTGCCACCACATCACGAGCTAGTGGTGCTGTCACCACATCAGGGGCTAGTGTGTGCTGCCACTCACGAGCTAGTGGTGCTGCCACTACATCAGGGGCTATGTGTGGTGCTGTCACTCACATCAGGAGCTAGTATGTGGTGCTGTCACTCACATCAGAGCTAGTGTGTGGTGCTGTCACTCACATCAGGCTAGTGTGTGGTGCTGTCACTCACATCAGGAGCTAGTTTGTGGTGCTGTCACCACATCAGCTAGTGTGTGGTGCTGTCACCACATCAGGCTATGTGTTGTGCTGTCACCACTTCAGGGGCTAGTGGTGCTGTCACCACATCAGGGGCTAGTGGTGCCACTCACACCAGGAGTGACTCACACCACCACCCTCCTCCACCACCACCCCTCCTCCACCACCACCACCACCTCCCTCCACCACCACCACCACCTCCCTCCACCACCACCCACCCTCCCTCCACCACCACCACCACCACCCTCCCTCCACCACCCTCCCTCCACCACCACCACCCCCCTTCCCTCCCCACCACCACCCCCTCTCCACCACCACCACCCCCCCCTCCACCACCACCCTCCTCCACCACCACCACCACCAACCACCACCACCACCACCACCACTTTTCCTCTACCACCACCACCTCCTCCATCACCACCACCACCCTCCACCACCACCACTCTCTCCACCACCACCACCACCACTCTTCCTCTACCACCACCACCTCCCTCCATCACCACCACCACTCTCCCTCCACCACCACCACCACCACCACCACCACCACCCACTCTTCCCACCACCACCACCCTCCACCAACACCACTCCCACCACCACCCTCCACCACCACCTCCACCACTCCCATCACCACCACCCCCTCCACTACCACCACCTCTCTCACCACCACCCCACCCCCTCCACCACCCTCCTTCACCACCATCCTCCTCCATCACCACCACCACCTCCTCCACCACCACCACCACCACCTCCACTCTTCCCACTACCACCACCTCCATCACCACCACCACTCTCCACCACCACCACCACCCACTCTTCCTCTACCACCACCACCCTCCCTCCATCACCACCACCTCCACCAACACCACTCCCACCACCACCCACCACCACCTCCACCACTCCCACCACCACCTCCACCACCACCACTCCCACCACCACCCTCCACTACCACCACCCTCTCCACTACCACCACCCTCCACCACCCTCCTTCACCACCTCCCTTCACCACCACCATCCCTCCACCACCACCATTCCTCCACCACCACCACCCACCACCTCCCTCCCTCCACCGGAAAACGGTTGTTATTGTCTGGAAAAAATTTACCGAAGGACGTCGAGGACACGCATGTGTGTGTCTGTGTCTGTACACCTCTCGCCTGTGGCGTAATGGTCAGCATTCTCGCCTCGCAAGCGATCGGACTAGTGTTCGATCCCGGATGAAACTATGGGCAAGTTTCTTTACGACATTTGCGCCGTGTACATGACATTTCTAACCACACCCTAACCACAGTGTACTTAGCAAATGCTGCAGCTTCTGAGAATGTGGGGAGGGGGGAGTTACTACTAAGAGCAGAGACGTTACCGAGAACAAATTCTGGCTTGAATGTCATGTACACGTTTCTTGTTAAGAGAGAGGAGTTTGAAACACTACTGAAGGTCCACCAACCAGATATTGTAGGAGTTGTACAACTGTTGTACACGAACAGGAAAATCGACCCAGAGGAATGTGAGTTCAGTATTGCTGGATATGACTCATTTACGAACGTTTCTCAAGAAATCCCAAAGAGGGTGTGGTTATCTGCTTGGTGATCTGAGCCAGCTGGTAAGGAGAGGGTAAAGGTAGAGGATGTTTTGAAGAGTTCAAGTGGTGTAAAAAATAAATTAAAGGAGGGACTTACTTATCGTCGGGTGTATCTACAGATTCCCAAATCAGGCTCCACTAACAAAGGAACTTAAGAGCCCAATAGACAATGCAGAAGCGATGCTCAACCCTAGCCACCTCCCTATCATGGGGACTTAACTATGGCGACATCGACTGAGAAACGAGTTCACCCTCAAATGACTTGAATAACCCTACAATTTTTGTAGACACTTGAGAGATAATTTTCTGTCTTAAACATGTTAGAGACCCTGACACAGAGGGAGCAAACACTCCATGCCACTAGAGCTCATCATAACAAACGAGGAGGGTATGGTGGCCAAACTGGAACACTCTTGCCCTGCTGGCACCAGTCTCCATATAGTGTTGTCATTCAGATTTAACTGTTACCTAGTTCAAGATAAGGCCAGGCCAAGGTGCAAATATTACAGGGGAAATTACAACAGATGAGGGAAGAGATGAGGGGTATCCACCGGCCTGACTCACGAAGGCAAAAAGAACGCAGACACTACGCTGAATATCATAACTAGTAAAGTGACCCATTTGACCGATAAGAGGGCCCAAGACTTCAAAACCCAGTGCCTCTAGGAATACGAGGGGATCCCTTAAGCACATGAACCATGGCGGTCAGATTGTGTGTTAAGAGGGAAAAACCCAGAAATTCAAGACGTGGTTGGGTCAAAACGATGAGCAGGACAGGAGGATGGCGCAAGAGCCAGAAACCAAGCAAAGGTAGAGTTTAGAAGGGCTGAAAAGGATTTCCAGAGGCTGGTTGCAAGTGAGGTCAAGTCAAACCCAAAGGCGTTTTACCGCTATGCAAAAGTCGAAATTAAAAACGCGGTGCTGGAATATCGTAGGACCTGAAGCTTGAAGATGGCAGTTATGCAGATTCTGGACCAGGAGCAAAGTTGAGGCATTAAACAGCTTCTTTCTCTGTGTTCACAAGAGAGTATTACGATTTCAACCTTCCTGCGTTTGAGTAGGTCAGACGGTATCTGACACAGCACTGACCCACATTGTGTTCACAGCCAGAAGAGGGTATTAGAAATAAACTGTCAAAGCCAAAGGTCATCCATACAGTCCTGGCCCCTGGAGATGGTGCATCCTAGAGTGCTAAGAGAGTTGAGCAAACGAGCTTGTCGAGCCCCTGAAGATCCTGTTTTGTAAAATGCCTGATGAACAAAAAGGTCCCCAGTGAATGGAAAGTGGCTTATGAATCCTATCTTCAAGAAGGGCGATCGTCACCCATGAACAACTATAGACCGGTGAGCTCGACCATAATATGTAAAGTACTTGAGAGTATTTTCAGAGATGCAGCGATGGAACATCTACTACGAAACAACCTTGTAAAGGATTGCCAACACGGTTTAATGCCGGGGCGCTCCTGCTTAACACAATTGTTCAAGGTATTGATATTTGGACCCATGGCCCGGTATGGGGTAAATATCGACACATTATGTACCTAGATTTTGCCAAGGCTTTCTGACAGTGTAAAATTCCCCACGAAAGGCTCAAAATCAAACTGAAGGGCACGGATTTCGGGGAAATGTCCTAGGAGTGGATAGAAGACTTTTCATGACCGCAAGCAGTGTGTGATGATTAATGGCACGAAACATCATCTGTACCTGTCACAAGGGGTACCACAAGGCAGTGTATTGGGCCCATTGTTGTTTGTAATAATTCTCCATACAAATGTTTACAATGACGCCAAGTTATTTCTGGAAAATCAAGAAACCAAGCGGGACCGTGGAGAGTTGCAGAAGCGATCTCTGTGAGCTCCAAGAATGCCCGTGAAAATGGCTCAAGGAGATTCAGTGTCATGAAGTATAAGAGATGCACTCAGTATTTTCAGCGGTAAGGAGGCGTATCATATCTCCCAACCGGGATGAAGAAATTGCACTATTTGAGACTGAATGTGAGAAGGATCTAGGTGTGGCGTTGACACGAGCTGAAGTTCTCGGGCCATTGCGGAGAAGAAGGTAAACTAGGCAAATAAATTATTAGGTCTTATAGTAAAGGTCGTTCAGATATCTAGACGGTCCGTCCTCGTAACGATCTTCAAGAGTAAAGTGTTTCATCTGGAGTACTGTCACCCCCGTCTGGTCCCCGAGATATAGGACTGTCAGTTGATTGAAAATGTTCAAAGGAGGTGGGCCACCAGACTGGTGCCTGCACTTCGGCACCTCAACTACTCCTGAGATTGGAGCGCCTGAACTTGCCTAGTTTATACTACAGGACGCAAGCAAGGCGACCTAATTGAGGTGTATGAGCATCTCAAGGTACCACCATAGTCGAGTGTTCTACTAGGAGCTGGATATCGCTCAGTTCCCCACACGGGTCACAGCTCAAGATTGAAGAAGTTGCAGGTCCAGAAACTGTGAGGCGTTTTTCTGGAGTGAGAGTTGTGAACTTGGAACACCCACTAGAAAATGTTAGATGCCACTGAGGTGACCTCTTTCAAGACAGACTTGACCAACACTGAGCAGGTTCAGGTACATTGAGGCTGCATGCCCAGTACTTGCCAACAACAGTGTGTAAGAGACGACCTGACGCCTGCCACCTAACGAGCTGACTGGGGTGAAGAAGAGGATAAAAGTAAAAAGGCACTTTGGGGGAACCTGGATGTTAATCGACTTGCGGATCGTATTCCGGAGTAATGGTTAACCAGTGCAGTTGGCGAGATGTCCGATCTTCTCGAACTATTCCTTGATACTGGGTCATGCATCTCGTTAACTTAGGGTGATTGTTGGCGACAACTTTTACACCTTAAACAAATTCACGCCTAGGTGGCCCTTGGGCCGGCCATCCTCGATTTCGAGGGGCTTCCATGATTTTTTTAGTGTGTGTGTGTGTGTGTGTGTGTGTGTGTGTGTGTGCGTGGTGAAAAGGGAGGGCGAGAGCAGCACCAGACCCGCCGGCTGGTCCTGGTGTCTGGACTCTCCAAAAAATGGTAATTTATCCCTCCAAAACATTGTTGACCTCAAAAAAAGTTCCCCGGAAAGTGTCCTTCCGCTTCCCTTAACAGACCAGCCTTCCCCCATTACAGTGTAGGAACCCCACAACAGCAATGTGTGGCAATGTGTGTTCAACGCGGCACGGACTGGTTTGTCGAATGCTCACGACACTAGTGTTTGAATAACTTTTTTTCAGTAATATCGAAAAATCCAAACTGGTGTGTCATACCATCATGTCACCTGTGTGTCATACCATCATGTCACTGGTGTGACAACATCATGTCACTGGTGTCATACCATTATGTCACTGGTGTGTCACCATCATGTCACTGGTGTGTCATACCATCATGTCACTGATGTCATACCATTATGTCACTGGTGTGTCATACCATCATGTCACTGGTGTGTCATACCATTATGTCACTGGTGTCATTCCATCATGTCACTGGTGTGTCATTCCATCATGTCACTGGTATGTCATTCCATCATGTCACTGGTGTGTCATACCATCATGTCACTGGTGTGTCATACCATCATGTCACTGATGTCATACCATCATGTCACTGATGTCATACCATCATGTCACTGGTGTGTCATACCATCATGTCACTGGTGTGTCATCATGTCACTGATGTCATACCATTATGTCACTGGTGTATACCATCATGTCACTGGTGTGTCATCATGTCACTGTTGTCATACCATCATGTCACTGGTGTGTCATACCATCATGTCACTGGTGTGTCATACCATTATGTCACTGGTGTCATACCATTATGTCACTGTGTGTCATTCCATCATGTCACTGGTGTGTCATTCCATCATGTCACTGGTATGTCATTCCATCATGTCACTGGTGTGTCATACCATCATGTCACTGGTGTGTCATACCATCATGTCACTGGTGTGTCATACCATCATGTCACTAGTGTCATACCATTGTCACTGGTGTCATACCATTATGTCACTGGTGTGTCATACCATTGTCACTGGTGTCATACCATTATGTCACTGGTGTGTCATACCATTGTCACTGGTGTGTCATACCATTGTCACTGGTGTCATACCATTATGTCACTGGTGTGTCATACCATTATGTCACTGGTGTGTCATACCATTGTCACTGGTGTCATACCATTATGTCACTGGTGTGTCATACCATTATGTCACTGGTGTGTCATACCATTATACTGGTGTCATACCATTGTCACTGGTGTCATACCATTATGTCACTGGTGTGTCATACCATTATGTCACTGGTGAGTCATACCATTATGTCACTGGTGTGTCATACCATTGTCACTAGTGTCATACCATTATGTCACTGGTGTCATACCATTATGTCACTGGTGTGTCATACCATTGTCACTGGTGTCATACCATTATGTCACTGGTGTGTCATACCATTATGTCACTGGTGTGTCATACCATTGTCACTGGTGTCATACCATTATGTCACTGGTGTGTCATACCATTATGTCACTGGTGTGTCATACCATTATGTCACTGGTGTGTCATACCATTATGTCACTGGTGTGTCATACCATTGTCACTGGTGTCATACCATTATGTCACTGGTGTGTCATTCCACCATGTCACTGGTGTGCCATATCATCATGTCACAGGTGTGTCATACCATCTTGTCACTGATGTCATACCATTATGCCACTGGTGTCATACCATTATGTCACTGGTGTGTCATACCATCATGTCACTGGTGTGTCATACCATTGTCACTGGTGTCATACCATTATGTCACTGGTGTCATACCATCATGTCACTGGTGTCATACCATTGTCACTGGTGTGTCATACCATTATGTCACTGGTGTGTCATACCATCATGTCAGTGGTGTCTTACCATCATGTCACTGGTGTGTCTTACCGTTGTGTCACTGGTGTGTCATACCATTATGTCACTGGTGTCATACCATCATGTCACTGGTGTCATACCATTATGTCACTGGTGGGTCATGCCATTATGTCACTGGTGTGTCATACCATCATGTCACTGGTGTCTTACCATTATGTCACTGGTGGGTCATACCATTATGTCACTGGTGTGTCATACCATCATGTCAGTGGTGTCTTACCATCATGTCACTGGTGTGTCTTACCGTTGTGTCACTGGTGTGTCATACCATTATGTCACTGGTGTGTCATACCATCATGTCACTGGTGTCATACCATTATGTCACTGGTGTGTCATACCATCATGTCAGTGGTGTCTACCATCATGTCACTGGTGTGTCTTACCGTTGTGTCACTGGTGTGTCATACCATCATGTCAGTGGTGTCATACCATCATGTCACTGGTGGGTCATACCATTATGTCACTGGTGTGTCATACCATCATGTCAGTGGTGCTCTACCATCATGTCACTGGTGTGTCTTACCGTTGTCACTGGTGTGTCATACCATTATGTCACTGGTGTGTCATACCATTATGTCACTGGTGTGTCATACCATCATGTCACTGGTGTGTCATACCATTATGTCACTGGTGTGTCATACCATCATGTCACTGGTGTGTCATACCATCATGTCACTGGTGTCATACCATTATGTCACTGGTGTGTCATACCATTATGTCACTGGTGTGTCATACCATCATGTCAATGGTGTCATACCATCATGTCACTGGTGTGTCATACCATTATGTCACTGGTGTGTCATACCATCATGTCAATGGTGTCATACCATCATGTCACTGGTGTGTCTTACCGTTCTGTCACTGGTGTGTCATACCATCATGTCACTGGTGTCATACCATTATGTCACTGGTGTGTTGTAAACTCACATCAGGATTTGTCGTAAAGTCAAGACACTGATGCGTCATAAGTCCGTTTTAATGGAGATCCATAACCCCAGATCATGCTGTGTTTGAAGCTCACACCACTGTTTGGTGTCTTAACCTCATGGCACCAGCAGGACACATAACTCAGAGCCGTAGATCGAGCTCGGCCAATTGGGCAACATGTTGTTACTCAGCAGGTGGGAAGTCTTCTCGGGCTGTCTCCCACATAGTTTATATACATGCTTATCCAATTGTAAACATGTGTGGCAATTTTACTGAATAAACATCATAATCATCATTATCATCATCATCATCATCATCATCATCATCATCATCATCATCTATAGAACGAGCGCAAACTTCTTCATCAGCTGAGTAACATCATGGCGCCCGCATGGCACTGAGTTGGCCGTACTCTATGGCTCTGACATAACTCACCTCAGTGCGACATGTCGGCACCTCACAGGACCTCCATGTACAGCAACTCCCCAACACTGCTGAAGGTCGCCGCCAACATTCTACTAGGACACATGCTCCCCCTCCTCCGGGGCTCGGAACTCGCTAACAGTGTGATTGAAATATAGTAATTTATGAAATGATCTTTGTTGAAGCCAGGATAATTATACACACACGCACATGTTTGAGAGAGTATACGGGAATATACAGTATATACGAGTATTCTCGTGTGTGTGTGTGTGTAAAACAATATTGAAAGTTTATAGCGATAAGGTTAAAATACTAATGAATAAATTTAATAACAAAATAATAATAATAATAATAATAATAATAATAATAATAATAATAATAATAATAATACCTTGAGCATTCACGCAAGTCAGTCTCTGCAACCCCGGCCCAGAAATGTTTTATATTAGGTAATTAATTGACGTTTTCAGTTATAGGGTCTCCCTGGGCAGTTTGTGTCAGACTCTACACACGTCTTAATAATTATTAACGGTGGGGGAACAACTCTACGGGATTTACACGTTTAAGAATATACAGTATTTGTTTTTATTTTATTTTACACATTGATGAGGAATAAATAAAAATGATATCTACAATATTTTTCACCGTAAATTTTAATATCTGATGAACGAGGTTTTTGATATATTAAGGAAAATTATATAAAAATGGACCCATAGTGTATTTTTTAATTCATGGTTTAATCTTTATTGTGGTCTAGTTTTGAAATATTGAAAAAAATGAAAATAAAATTATTGGATTTACCGTCGGATTTGTAAACCTGCGCTTGTGATGTAACATATTCTTGCATGATATTCTTCCTGCAGTGATGTGTGTAGTGTAGACCTCACCATGACCAGGGACACCTACCTACCTACCTCCCTCCCATCTCACCCCCTCTCTCTCTCGTTTCATTCACATTATGTATATAGTATATGTTTGTATCTATAGGTTACACGTATTAAGTTACCCGTTCATCCACTATCGGAGGACAAACTGACAATCCTTGCGAGAATTCTTCTCTTACTTTCCTTGGGATGAATGTTGCTTTTCCACTCGGGACGCCTCGGTATGTGCTGACAGCATTGCTGGGGTTATACAGGGTGGTATGAGTGCATTTATCCCATCTTCTACCAAAACTTTCACTTTACAATCATGGTTTGATCGCTCCTGCTCTCTTGCATTCAGGGAGAGATATAGAGCACATCAAGCTATGAAACTATCTCCTTCTATTACCCACACCTCTTTCATTACTTCTAGGAATCGTTGTAAGGCTATTCTTCGTAGGGCCAAACGGAATTTTATAAAAGAAAGACCGCTGTCCTGACTAATTCTTCCTCTGGTAAATCCTTCTGGTCCTTAACCAAAAACATCTGTAATAACTTCTGCACTCCTTCTTTTCTTCCTCTCTACCGACCTGATAACTCTCCCCATGATAAAGCCCATGTCTTTGGCACCCTATTCTCCTCTAACTCCACCTTAGACGATTCCAACTCTATCCCTCTTACCCCTGCTCCTACTGAACCTATGCACTTTCCCATAATCTCCACTCGTGGGGTTGCTGGTGTGTTATCCAGGCTGGATGTTAGTAAGGCGCATGGACCAGACGGAATACTTCCTCGTGTTCTGAGGGAGTGTGCTGAAGCTCTGGCCCCTGTGCTTGTTTCGCCTCTTTCGCTTTTGCCTCAAAACCCAAACTTTTCCTTCTTCTTGGAAGCATGCCTTGTTTCAGCCCATCCCGAAGAAGGGTGACCATTCTGATCCCTCTAACTATCACCCCATTGCCCTTACTTCATCCGTCTCTAAGATTTTCGAAAATATCTTAACTCCCATTTTCTCCGTTATCTTGAACGCCATTCTCTGTTGTTGGATCACCAGTATGGCTTTCGCCAGGCGAGATCTACTGGTGATCTGCTCTCCCACTGCACCCATCTTTGGTCATCCTCTCTTAGGGATTATGGGGAAACTTTCGTCGTGGCCCTCGACATCTCCAACGCATTTGACAGGTTATGGAACAAATCTTTGCTTTCTAAACTTCCCTCGTATGGTTTTCTCTCCCCACTCTGTTCTCTAATCTCTAGCTTCTTTGAGAACTGATCCATGGCAGTTATTGTCGAAGGATCGATCTCTCGCTCTTTCCCTACCAATAGTGGTGTCCCACAGGGTTCTGTTCTTTCACCTACTTTCTTCCTTCTTTTTATCAATGATTTACTTTACACTACAACTAATTCTATCCATTCTTTTCTCTGATGATTCTACTCTTCACTCTTCTTCATTTTCCCTTCCTTAACTCTCAAACTAGATCTGTTTCTAGAGCTGATATCATTATATCTATCAATGCGGATCTGTGCAGCATCTCCGAATGTGGAGGTAGAAACTTGGTTAAATTCAATAGTAATAAAACTCAGTATTTACGAATTACACTTTCTAAATTAGATGATCTCCCACCAATTACATTTCAGGGTGCAATCATTCTGCCAAATTCTAAAATAGATATGCTAGGCCTCACCATTTCCTCTAATATGTCATGGAAGCCACACATCCTCAACATAGCTAAAGTTGTCTCTCCCAGCTGGGAATGCTGTTTAGGTGCCACAGCTACTTCACTCCTGAGCAGATGCTTCAAGTATATAAGGGATTCATTCGTCCTAACTTGGTGTACTGGAGAAGCTAGCATGTAGTAACTATTCCTTCTGCAATGCCAATAACATCTTTACAGACTCCCAAGTTTGGATTTAGAGCTAGAAGGTCGACTGAGAGTGCTATGCTAACTTTTACTTATGACATCTTAAATTCCTTTGATGGAGACAGTTCACAGTCGGTATATTCTTGGACCTCTCTAACGCCTTCGATACTGTCGACCATACCATCCTCCTTTCAAAGCTTTCACATTACGGCGTTAGGGGCCTGTCCCACAATTGGTTTACCTCATATCTGTCCAACAGGATGCAGTATGTCTGCTATAATAATCACCAATATGACTCCTCGCCAATCTTGTATGGCGTCCCCCAAGGTTCCATTCTCGGTCCAGTACTGTTTTTGTTGTACATAAATGACATAATCCACACCAGCACACTCATAAAATACAACTTATTTGCAGACGATAGTAATTTCTATGCTAGCAACTCAGACCTCCATTCCTTGATGAGAACTATGAACACTGAATTGACTAAAGTCAGGACCTGGGTAATACGTAATAAACTGACCTTAAACCTTGAGAAAACCCACTACATGACCTTTCACAGAAGGAAAAACTTACCCCCAGACCTGGACTCCCTGTACCTTGGTAATACAGTCCTCAAACGCGAACAAAATACTAAATTCCTCGGAGTTATTGTTGATGAGAAACTTAACTGGAGAAATCACATACAAGCCATTCGCAGTAAAGTCAAAAATCAGTGTGGTATCATGTATCACACTCGACAGTCACTCGCTCTCACAGCAATGAAAGAAATTTATCATGATCTTGTTTACCAACACCTGAAACACTGTCATGGGGGCCTCTGGCTCTTCAAAAACACAATCTCTGGTTACTGCACAAAAGAGAGTTGTACAGACAATGACCTTCTTGAAAAAAACGGATCACAAACGAAAAATTTGCCAAATTGAAAATGTTAAAATTCGAAGATATTAACACCTACTGCTGTGCCCTCTTTGTTTACAAATCTATCAATCACTTGCTTGACAATATTTATTTCCAGTTCCAGAATAATCAGAGATACAACTTAAGGCACCCAGAGCTAGTAAGGCCACCCCCCTTGTGCTCCTCTCAGTCCCGACCCCATAAAATATCACACTGTGAAAGTGTGGAACAACTTACCCCCACCCATCCGAGCAAAGACTACGCTCCCTTCCTTTAAATCATCTCTTAAAAAAATATCTATTGTCTAAGTATTAATATGTCTTGTAGCACCTACTATATTTACAGTACCTGCTTTTATTGTACCACCAAATCCGTTTTATCGGAAATTATCATGTAAATAGATAAGTGATTACCATTGCAATAAACATAATTGCCAACTAGACACAATCCTAACAGCTCTGTCCTCTTGTTCAACCTTAATACTGTACAACCCATGATGTACTGCTCCCCATTCCTTATGTTTTTCAATTCCACTGTGATTTATGTATATACTTATAATATAAATAAAAAACTAAACTAAAAAAAAATATATATATAAATAATAAAATAAATAAATATTGAAGTGATAACCGTGGTAACATTATGAGATATTCTTGTTACCACCATGCTATTGTACTATTCCAGATGTTACTAAAGTTACATAATACTTCCTTGAGATAAATGTATAGTATATATCAGGTGCTTAAAAGAGAGCTCAGGTTCTCAACTGGCTCAGCCATGTTAATATTGTTATTATTATCCACTCTGTATCTGTGTTTTTCTGGCTAAATAAACTGTTTCAATTCAATTCAATATCTGGGGTGGCTCTTCTTCTGTCCAACTTTTAGATAGGGTGGAATCAAAGGTATTTCGTCTTCTTAACTCTCCTCCTTTAGTTGACCATCTCTCTTCCCTTTCTCGATGCCGCAATGTTGCTTCACTCTCTCTTTTACAGGTATTTTAACGGGCAATGTTCGGTGGATTTGGCATGCTGTGTACCGCCGGCAAGGCCATAGGCTCGTAACACTCGTCTTGCCCGCGGTGCCCACCGTTTCTCTGTGGATGTCGGTCACACTAGAATAACCCGTTATAGTTCATCCTTGTTTCCTCACACAGCCAAACTGTGGAATGCTCTGCCTTCTTCCGTTTCCACACTCATACAATCTGTCTCACTTCAAAAAGCTGGTTTTCCGGCATCTTCGTGGTGTAGATTAATATAACCTTTTTCTTCTCTATTTTTCAATTCTTTCTATTCTTATTTTTTTCGCCCCCTAGGTCCCGTTGTGGGCCGTTGACCTGTGCTGGGTGGCCTACACCCAGTAAAAAAAAATATCACCCACCCATCACTTATCCCACTCCACCCATCACCCTACCCATCACACCCCTATACCCATGACCCCACACACATGACCCATCACCCCACCCACACCATCACCCCCACCACGCCCATCACCCCACCCACGACCCATCACCCCACCACGACCCATCACCCACCACCACCCATTACCTCATCCATAACCCATCGTCCTACCAATCAGCCACCCATCCCACCCAGTCCATCCATTACCCCACCCATCACCCCACCCACCCATTCCCCCTTTACCCACCCATTCCACCATCACCCCCTCGCTCCACCTATCACCTCACCCACTCCACCCATCACGCACCCATGAACCACCCACCCACCCACCCATCAACCCACCCACCCATCACCTTCCACCCCTCCACCCATCACTGCATCCATTACTTCACCTACCCCACCCACTTCATCCATCTGTCACCCAACACCTCTACCCATCAACTCACACCCCCTCACCCATCACCCGACCCATTTTACCCATCACCCCACCCACTACCCCACCCACCATCACCCGCCCAACCCCCAGACAGTGTATAGCCACAACCAGGTGAATCAGTTTCCCTTATATTTGTCGAGGTTCACACAGACAGCGGGTCCCGCCAGCCTGTTTATCTTATGCAATAAGACCGACTCCCTAGCAGAGCATTTTGCCTTCCCTGCCCAGCTGACTGTCTTATGTAGATAGACTTGTCTCTCTCTATAAACTCTCTCACTATATTTATGTGATGGTTCCAGGATATTGATCAGGTGATAGGTGAGGTTAGGTATTTTGTTAAGTTGTTGATGTTCCGATATTGTTTGTATCCCTTGTCTGTTTGGCAGGGCCTCGTATCAGGGTATATATCAACAAACACGACTAACAATTGTCCGGCAGCGGATGTACGACCAGCTGTACAGTAACAGAGGTACGACAAGCAAATCAAAGTCATAGTATACGAGGTCTGTCCGGAAAGTATCCAGCCATTGTGAATATTGTGAGAACTGGTCGTTTGGCCTTGATGTAACTTGGCAGCCACTCAGAGAGGAAGGACCGTACTGTGCATGCTTGAACAGCCACACTCCCGTGGGACAACTCAGTTGCCCGGCAGACGCCGTTGAGTGAGTGTAGTTACTGTGTGACCGTCGCATTTACAATGACCAAACAATAACGAAGGAGTACTACATCGAAGTTCTTCGCCACCTGAGGGATGCGGTAAGAAGAAAACAACGCAGCTGTGGGCAAGTGGTGACTGGCAGATTCATCATGACAACGCGCCTGCCCATTCTTCACGTCTCGTGCAGGGTTTTTTGGCAAAATATCGTATCACCCAGGTCTCTCCCCCTAACCCAGATTTGGCTCCTTGCTACTTCTGGCTTTTCTCAAAGCTAAAATCGCCGTTGAAAGGTAGGAGATTTCAGACCGTGGACGAGATTAAGGAGAATGCAACTAGGCAGCTGATGAAGATCCCGAAAGAGGACTTTACAGACTGTTTTAAAAAATTGGAAGGGACGCTGGGAAGAGTGAGGCCCCAAGGGGGAGTACTTTGAAGGGGACTAAGGTACCATTGTCCTAGGTAAGCAATATTTTTTTTTAATAGTAAATGGCTGGATACTTTCCGGACAGACCTTGTACAGTGTCAAGAAGTGGCATATTGTAACGCCGCCAAAGACTGTTTAAATACAAGGATTATAAACAGATTAAAAATGACAAGAATAAGATGGGGACGCTGGCGAGTTATTTTCACAGTCTGTCAGAGTGTCTGTGAGGAAAAGAGTTAACAAAATTTATTAACTGAAGTAAAAATAATGTTTGAGAATCAGACGTCGAGTTCCTACGTCTGTCTTACTGCCCCGTGGAGGATGTCTTTTATGAGTTGATGCTGCGGCGGCCTCCCTTATGAGTTGGTGCTGCGGCGGCCTCCTTTATGAGTTGATGCTGCGGCGGCTCTCTCTATGAGTTGATGCTGCGGCCGCCTCCTTTATGAGTTGATGCTGCGGCGGCCTCCTTTATGACTTGATGCTGCGGCGGCCTTCCGCATGGTTGATGCTGCGGCCTCCCCTTATGAGTTGGTGCTGCGGCGGCCTCCTATGAGTTGATGCTCGGCGGCCTCCTATGACTTGATGCTGCGGCGGCCTCCTTTATGAGTAGATGCTGCGGCCTCCCTTATGAGTTGATGCTGGCGGCCTCCTATGAGTTGATGCTGCGGCGGCTCTCTATGAGTTGATGCGGCCTTCCTTTATGAGTTGATGCTGCGGCGGCTCTCTCTATGAGTTGATGCTGCGGCGCCTCCTTTATGACTTGATGCTGCGGCGCCTCTCTATGAGTTGATGCTGCGGCGGCCTCCTATGAGTTGATGCTGCGGCGGCTCTCTATGAGTTGATGCTGCGGCCGCCTCCTTTATGAGTTGATGCTGCGGCGGCTCTCTATGAGTTGATGCTGGCCTCCTTTATGACTTGATGCTGCGGCGGCCTCCTTATGAGTTGATGCTGCGGCGGCCTCCTTTATGAGTTGATGTCGGCGGCCTCCTTTATGAGTTGATGCTCCGGCTCCTTTATGAGTTGATGCTGCGGCGGCTTTATGAGTTGATGCTCGCGGCCTCCTTTATGAGTTGATGCTGCGGCGGCTTCTATGAGTTGATGCTGCGGCGGCCTCTCTATGAGTTGATGCTGGCGGCCTCTATGAGTTGGTGGCAGCCTCCTTTATGAGTTGATGCTGCGGCCTCGCTATGAGTTGATGCTGCGGCTCTCTATGAGTTGATGCTGCCTCCTTTATGAGTTGATGCTGCGGCGGCCTCCCTTATGAGTTGATGCTGCGGCGGCCTCCTTTGATTGATGCTGGCCTCCTTATGACTTGATCTCCTTATGAGTTGATGCTCGGCCTGGCCTCCTATGAGTTGATGCGGCCTCTATGACTTGATGCTGGCGGCCTCCTATGAGTTGATGCTGCGGTGGCTTTTATGAGTTGATGCTGCGGCGGCCTCCTATGAGTTGATGCTGCGGTGGCCTCCTTTATGAGTTGATGCTGCGGCGGCCTCCTTTATGACTTGATGCTGCAGCGGCCTCACTTGAGTTGATGCTGGGTGGCCTCCTTTATGACTTGATGCTGCGGCCTCCCTTATGAGTTGATGCTCGGCGGCCTCATGAGTTGATGCTGCGGCGGCTGAGTTGATGCTGCGGCGGCTCTCTCTATGAGTTGTGCTGCGGCGGCCTCCTGAGTTGATGCTGGCGGCCTCCTTTATGAGTTGATGCTGCGGCGGCCTCTCTATGAGTTGATGCTGCGGCGGCCTCGCTATGAGTTGATGCTCGGCTCTCTATGAGTTGTTGCTGCAGCGGCCTCCTTATGAGTTGATGCTGCGGCGGCCTCGCCGAGTTGATGCGGCGGCCTCCTATGAGTTGATGCTGGCGGCTCTCCTGAGTTGATCGCGCGCCTGCGGCGGCCTCCCTTATGAGTTGATGCTGCGGCGGCCTCTTATGAGTTGATGCTGCGGCGGCCTCCTTTATGAGTTGATGCTGGCGGCCTCGCTATGACTTGATGCTGCGGCCTCCTTATGAGTTGATGCCTGCTGCAGCGGCCTCCTTTATGATGCTGGTTGATGCTGCGGCGGCCTCCTGAGTTGATGCTGCAGCGGCCTCATGACTTGATGCTGCAGCGGCCTCCTATGAGTTGATGCTGCGGTGGCCTCCTTGACTTGATGCTGCAGCGGCCTCCCTTATGAGTTGATGCTGCGGCGGCCTCTCTATGAGTTGATGCTGCGGCGGCCTCCTTTATGAGTTGATCCTGCGGCGGCCTCCATGAGTTGATGCTGCGGCGGCCTCGCTATGAGTTGATGCTGCGGCGGCTCTCTCTATGAGTTGATGCCTCCTTTATGAGTTGATGCTGCGGCGGCTCTCCTATGAGTTGATGCTGCGGCGGCCTCCTTTATGAGTTGATGCGGCGGCCTCCTTTATGAGTTGATGCTGCGGCGGCCTCCTTGATGAGTTGATGCTGCAGCGGCCTCTATGAGTTGATGCTGCGGCGGCCATTTATGAGTTGATGCTGCGGCGGCCTCCTTATGAGTTGATGCTGCGGCGGCCTCCTATGAGTTGATGCTGCGGTGGCCTCCTTTATGAGTTGATGCTGCGGCGGCCTCCCTTATGAGTTGATGCTGCAGCGGGATTGAAATAATCTCGACATTGATATGAGACAAAGATAATGTGTATCAAGTGATCCTCGACATGTGTTGGTGTTTTACCGGTCAGGGTCTTCAGCTGGCGTGTACTAAGATTCAGAGTCATCACTAAGCACCAGCTTAGAACCGGGGGACAATTTGACCTTTTCCCGGTGTTTCGAAAGGATTCTTCGGTGCTTGTCAATGCCGGTTTAATTGGCTTGTCAAGTCTTGGAACACTTGGAGAGGTAGGTTGTTAAGGAGAGTGACAGCTGGCTTGATAGCTGACGGTGGTGAAGTGTAGTATAGTGTACTGGGGGCAAGGAGCGTGGTGTACTGGGGTAAGAAGTGTGGTGTACTGGGGGCAAATAATATGGTGTACTGGTGGCAAGGAGCGTGGTGTACTGGTGGCAAGGAGCGTGGTGTACTGGGGTAAGAAGCGCGGTGTACTGGAGTAAGAAGTGTGGTGTACTGGGGTAAGAAGTGTGGTGTACTGGGGTAAGAAGTGGTGTACTGGGGTAAGAAGTGTGGTACTGGAGTAAGAAGGTGGTGTACTGGAGGTAGAAGTGTGGTGTACTGGGGGGTAGAAGTGTGGTACTTGGAGTAAGAAGTGTGGTGTACTGGAGTAAGAAGTGGTGTACTGGGGTGAAGTGTGGTGTACTGGGGTGAAGTGTGGTGTACTGGGGTAAGAAGGGTGTGGTGTACTGGGGTAGAAGTGTGGTGTACTGGGGCAAGAAGTGCGGGTGTACTGGGGTAAGAAGTGTGGTGTACTGAGTAAGAAGTGTGTACTGGAGTAAGGTGTGGTGTACTGGAAGAAGTGTGGTGACTGGTGACTGGAGTAAGAAGGTGGTGTACTGGGTAAGAAGTGTGGTACTGGGGAAGTGTGGTGTACTGGGGTAAGAAGGCGGTGTACTGGGGTAAGAAGTGTGGTGTACTGGGGTAAGAAGGTGGTGTACTGGAGTAAGAAGTGGCATGGAGTAAGAAGTGTGGTGTACTGAGTAAGAAGTGTGGTGTACTGGAGTAAGAAGTGGTACTGGGGTAAGAAGTGTGTGGTGTACTGGGGTAAGAAGCGCGTGTACTGGGGTAAGAAGTGTGGTGTACTGGGGTAAGAAGTGTGGGTACTGGAGTAAGAAGTGTGGTGTACTGAGTAAGAAGTGTGGTGTACTGGAGTAAGAAGTGTGGTGTACTGGAGTAAGAAGGTGGTGTACTGGAGAAGAAGTGTGTGTACTGGAGTAAGAAGTGTGTACTGGAGTAAGAAGTGTGGTACTGGAGTAAGAAGGTGGTGTACTGGGGGTAAGAAGTGTGGTGTACTGGGGGTAAGAAGTGTGGTGCACTGGGGTAAGAAGGCGGTACTGAGTAAGAAGTGTGGTGTACTGGGGTAAGAAGTGTGGTGTACTGGGGTAAGAAGTTGTACTGAGTAAGAAGTGTGGTGTACTGGTGTAAGAAGTGTGGTGTACTGGAGTAAGAAGTGTGGTGTACTGGAGCAAGAAGGTGGTGTACTGGAGTGAAGAAGGTGGTACTGGGTAAGAAGTGTGTGTACTGAGTAAGAAGTGGTGTTCTGGAGTAAGAAGTGTGGTACTGAGCAAGAAGTGTGGTGTACTGGAGTAAGAAGGTGGTGTACTGGAGTAAGAAGGTACTGAGTAAGAAGGTGTGGTGTACTGGGGTAGAAGGTTGGTACTGGAGTAAGAAGGTGGTGTACTGGGGCAAGGAGTGTGGTACTGGGGTAAGAAGTGTGGTGTACTGAGTAAGAAGTGTGGTGTACTGAGTAAGAAGTGTGGTGTACTGGGTTAGATGTGGTGTACTGGAGTAAGAAGGTGGTGTGCTGAGTAAGAAGGTGGTGTACTGAGTAAGAAGTGTGGTACTGAGCAAGAAGTGTGTACTGGAGTAGAAGTGTGGTGTACTGAGTAAGAAGTGTGGTACTGGGGTAAGAAGTGTGGTGTACTGGGGTAAGTGTGGTGTACTGGAGTAAGAAGGTGGGTGTACTGGGGTAAGAAGTGTGGTGTACTGGGGTAAGAAGTGTGGTGTGACTGGGGTAAGATGTGGTGTACTGAGTAAGGCTGTGGTGTACTGGGGTAAGAAGGTGGTATATGAGTAAGAAGTGTGGTGTACTGAGCAAGAAGTGTGGTGTACTGGGGTAAGAATTTTGTGTACTGGGGTGTGGTGTACTGGGGGTAAGAAGGTACTGAGTAAGAAGTGTGGTGTACTGGAGTAAGAAGTGTGGTGTACTGGGGTAAGAAGGTGGTGTACTGGGGTAAGAAGTGTGGTGTACTGGAGTAAGAAGGTGGTGTACTGGGTAAGAAGGTGGTGTACTGGGGTAAGAAGTGTGGTGTACTGGGGGTAAGAAGGTGGGTGAGGTGGTACTGGGGTAAGAAGGTGGTGTACTGGAGTGAAGTGTGGTGTACTGGGGTAAGAAGGTGGTGGTACTGGAGTAAGAAGTGTGTGACTGGGGAAGGGAGTGTGGTGCATGGGTAAGTGTGGGTACTGGGGCAGGTGTGGTGTACTGGGGTAAGAAGGTGGTGGACTGGGGTAAGAAGTGTGGTGTACTGGGGTAAGAAGTGGTGGGAGTAAGAAGTGTGGTGTACTGGGGAAGAAGTGCGGTGCACTGGGTAAGTAGAAGTGTGGTGTACTGGGGTAAGAAGTGTGGTGTACTGGGGGTAAGAAGTGGCTGAGTAGAAGTGGTGTACTGAGTAAGAAGGTGGTGTGCTGAGTAGAAGGTGGTGTACTGAGTAAGAGGGTGGAGGAGGTGGTGTACTGGGGAAGGAGTGTGGTGTACTGGGGTAAGGTACTGGGGTAAGAAGTGTGTACTGGGGTAAGAAGTGTGGTGTACTGGGGTAGAAGGTGGCATGGGGTAGAAGTGTGGTGTGCTGGGGTAAGAAGGTGGTGTACTGGAGTAAGAAGTGTGGTGTACTGGGGTAAGAAGGTGGTGTACTGGGGTAAGAAGTGTGGTGTACTGGGGTAAGAAGTGTGGTGTACTGGAGTAAGAAGTGTGGTGGACTGGGGTAAGAAGTGTGGTGTACTGGGGTAGAAGTGTGGTGTAACTGGGGTAAGAAGTGTGGTGTACTGGAGTAAGAAGTGTGGTGTACTGGGGTAAGAAGTGTGGCTGCTGGGGTAGAAGTGTGTGGTGTATCAGGGCGGAGTGGTGTACTGGGGTAAGTGTGGTGTACTGGGGTAAGAAGTGTGGTGTACTGGAGTAAGAAGGTGGTGTACTGGGGTAAGAATGTGGTGTACTGGGGTAAGAAGTGTGGTGTACTGGGGTAAGAAGGTGGTGTACTGGAGTAAGAAGTGTGGTGTACTGGGGGGAAGAAGTGTGGTGTACTGGGGTAGATGGTGTACTGGGTAAGAAGGTGGTGTACTGAGTAAGAAGTGTGGTGTACTGGTAAAAAGTGTGGTGTGCTGGGGGTAAGAAGTGGTACTGGGGGTAAGAAGTGTGGTACTGGGGTAAGAAGTGTGGTACTGGGGTAGAAGTGTGGTGTACTGGGGTAGAAGTGTGGTGTACTGAGTGAAGAAGTGTGGTGTACTGGAGAAGAAGTGTGGTGTACTGGGTGAGAAGGTGGTATCGAGCAAGAAGTGTGGTGTACTGGGGTAAGAAGGTGGTGTGCTGAGTAGAGGTCGGGGTAGAAGTGTGTACTGGGGTAAGAAGGCGGTGTGGGGTGGGCTGGGTAAGATGTGGACTGGGGGTAAGAAGTGCTGTGTACTGAGGAGAAGGTGGTACTGAGAAGAAGTGTGGTGTGCTGGAGTAAGATGTGGTGTGCTGGGTAAAGTGTGGTGTGCTGGAGTAAGAAGTGTGGTGTGCTGGGGGCAAGGAGGTGGTGTGGGGTAAGTGTGGTGTACTGGGGTAAGAAGTGTGTGGTGTACTGGAGTAAGAAGTGTGGTGTGCTGGGGGTAAGAAGTGTGGTGTACTGGGGCAAGAAGTGTGGTGTACTGGGGGTAAGAGTGTGGTGTACTGGAGAAGAAGTGTGGTGTACTGGGGGTGAAGAAGTGTGGTGTACTGGGGGAAGAAGTGTGGTGTACTGGGGTAAGTGGTGTACTGGGGTAAGAAGTGTGGTGTACTGGAGTAAGAAGTGTGGTGTACTGGGGTAAGAAGTGTGGTGTACTGGGGTAAGAAGTGTGGTGTACTGGGGTAAGAAGGTGGTGTACTGGGGTAAGAAGTGGTGTACTGGAGAAGGTGGTGTACTGGGGTAAGAAGGTGTGCTGGAGTAAGAAGTGTGGTGTACTGGAGGAAGAAGTGTGGTGTACTGGGGTAGAAGTGTGGTGTGCTGGGGGATGTGGTGTACTGGGGGTAAGAGGTGTGGTGTGCTGGAGTAAGAAGGTGGTGTACTGAGTAAGAAGTGGTACTGGGGTAAGAAGTGTGGTGTACTGGGGGTAAGAAGTGGTGGACTGGAGAAGAGGTGGTGTTCAAGGAAGAAGTGTGGTGTACTGAGGAAGAAGTGTGGTGTACTGGAGGAATGTGGTGTACTGGGGTAAGAAGTGTGGTGTACTGGGGTAAGAAGTGTGGTGTACTGGGGTAAGAAGTGTGGTGTACTGGGGTAGAAGTGTGGTGTACTGGGGAAGAAGGGTACTGGGGGAAGAAGTGTGGTACTGGGGAAGAAGGTGTACTGAGAAGAAGTGTGTGTACTGGGGTAAGAAGTGTGGTGTGTACTGATAAGAAGTGTGGTACTGGAGAAGGAGTGTACTGAGTAAGAAGTGTGTGTACTGGAGTAAGAAGGTGGTGTACTGGGGGTAAGATGGTGTACTGGGGTAAGAAGTGTGGTCTAATAAGAAGTGTGGTGACTGAGTAAGGTATGTGTACTGGGGTAAAGGTACTGGGGGTAAGAAGTGGTGCTGGGTAAGAAGGGTGTACTGGAGTAAAGTGGTGTACTGGAGTAAGAAGTGAACTGGAGTAAGAAGTGTGGTGTACTGAGTAAGAAGTGGTGTACTGGGTAAGAAGGTAGGTACTGTGAGTGGTAATGAGTAAGAGTGTTGGGAAGAAGTGTGGTGTATTGGGGTGCAGAAGGTGGTGTACTGGGGGTAAGAAGGTGGTGTACTGGGTAAGAAGTGTGGTGTACTGGGGTAAGAAGTGTGGTGTACTGGGGTAAGAAGTGTGGTGTACTGGGGTAAGAAGGTGGTACTGGTAGATAGTAAGAAGTGTGGTGTAATTGGGGTAAGAAGTGTGGTGTACTGGGGTAAGGCGGTGGTGGTGGAGTAAGAAGTGTGGTGTACTGGGGTAAGAAGTGTGGTGTACTGGGGTAAGAAGTGTGGTGTACTGGGTAAATGTGGTGTACTGAGTAAGAAGTGTGGTACTGGGGTAAGAAGTGTGGTGTACTGGAGTAAGAAGTGTGGGTACTGGGTGGAATGTAGTGTACTGAGTAAGAAGTGTGGTGTACTGGGGTAAGAAGGTGGTGTACTGGGGCAAGAAGGTGGTGTACTGGGGTAAGAAGTGTGGTGTACTGGGAGTAAGAAGTGGCATGGAGTAAGAAGGGTACTGAGTAAGAAGTGGTGTACTGGGGTGAAGAAGTGTGGTGTACTGGGGTATGTGGTGGCTGAGTAAGAAGTGGTACTGGAGCAAGAAGTGTGGTGTACTGGAGTAAGAAGTGGTACTGGGTAAGAAGTGTGGTGTGTACTGAGTAAGAAGGTGGTGGGCACTGGGGCAAGGAGGTGTGGTGTACTGGGGTAAGGGTGTGGTGTACTGGGGTGAAGTGTGGTGTACTGGAGTAAGAAGTGTGGTGTACTGGGGTAAGAAGTGTGGTGTGCTGGGGTAAGAAGTGTGGTGTGCTGGGGTAAGATGGTGGTGTACTGGGTAAGAAGTGTGGTGTACTGGGGTAAGAAGTGTGGTGTACTGGGGTAAGAAGTGTGGTGTTGGTAAGAAGTGTGGTACTGGGGTAAGAAGGGTACTGGGGGGGAGAAGTGTGGTACTGGGGTAGAAGGTGGTGTACTGGGTAGAAGGTGGTGTACTGGGGTAAGAAGTGGTGTACTGGGGTAAGGTACTGGGGTAAGAAGGTGTGGTGTACTGGGTAAGAAGTGTGGTACTGAGAAGAAGGTGTGCACTGGAGTAAGAGGTGTGGTGGTACTGGGGGAAGAAGTGTGGTGTACTGGGGTAAGAAGTGTGGTGTAGGGGCATGTGGTGTACTGGGCAAGGAGGTACTGGGGCAAGAAGGTGTGGTGTACTGATAAGAAGTGTGGTACTGGGGTAAGAAGGTGGTGTACTGGGGTAAGAAGTGTGGTGTACTGGGGTATGGTGTGCTGGAGTAGAGGTGTGGTGTACTGAGTAAGAAGTGTGGTGTACTGGGGTAAGAAGGTGGTACTGGGGTGAAGAAGTGTGGTGTACTGGGGTAAGTGTGGTGTACTGGGGTAAGAAGTGTGGTGACTGGGGTAAGAAGGGTGGGAGTGTGGTACTGGGGTAAGAAGTGTGGTGTACTGGAAGAAGTGGGTGTACTGGGGTAAGAAGTGTGGTGCATGGGTAAGAAGTGTGGTGTACTGGGGTGAAGAAGTGTGGTGTACTGGGGTAAGAAGTGTGGTGTATGGGAGCTGTAGGCACTGGGGTAAGAAGGTGGTACTGGCAAGAAGTGTGGTGTACTGAGTAAGAAGGGAATTGGGGGTAAGAAGTGTGGTGTACTGGAGGATGTGGTGACTGGGGTAAGAAGTGTGGTACTGGGGAAGAAGTGGTGTACTGGGGTAGAAGTGTGGTGTACTGGGGTAAGAAGGTGGTGTACTGGAGGAAGTGTGGTGTGACTGGGGTAAGAAGTGTGGTGTACTGAGTAAGAAGTGTGGTGTACTGGAGTAGAAGTGTGGTACTGGAGTAAGAAGTGGTGTACTGGAGAAGAAGTGTGGTGTAATTGGGGCAAGAAGTGTGGTGTACTGGGGTAAGAAGGTGGTGTACTGGGTAAGAAGGTGGTGTACTGGGGTAAGAAGTGTGGTGTACTGGGGTAAGATGTGGTGGTACTGGGGTAAGAAGTGTGGTGTACTGGAGTAAGAAGTGTGGTGTACTGGAGAAGAAGTGTGGTGTACTGGGAGAAGAAGTGTGTGTACTGGGGTAAGAAGTGTGGTGTACTGGGGGTAAGAAGGTGGTGTACTGGGGTAAGAAGTGTACTGGGGAAGAAGTGTGGTGTACTGGGTAAGAAGTGTGGTGTACTGGGGTAAGAAGTGGTGGACTGGGGTGAAGTGTGTGTACTGAGTAAGAAGTGTGGTGTACTGGGTAAGAAGTGGTGTACTGTGGGTAAGAAGTGTGGTGTACTGGGGTAAGAAGGTGGTGTACTGGGGTAAGAAGTGTGTACTGGGTAAGAAGTGTGGGTACTGGGGAAGAAGTGTGGTGGTATGGGTAAGAAGTGTTGTACTGGGGTAAGAAGTGGTGGACTGGGGTAAGAAGGGTACTGGGGTAAGAAGTGTGGTGGACTGGGTAAGAAGTGTGGTGTACTGGGGTAGAAGTGGTGTACTGGGTAAGAAGGTGGTGTACTGGGAAGAAGCACGGTGTACTGGAGTAAGAAGTGTGGTGTACTGGGGTAAGAAGTGGTACTGGGGTAAGAAGTGTGGTGGACTGGGGTAAGAAGTGGTGTACTGGGTAAGAAGGCGGTGGACTGGAGGAAGTGGTACTGGGGTAAGAAGTGTGGGGAACTGGGGTAAGAAGGTGGTGCACTGGGGTAAGAAGGCGGTGGATCGAGTAATGTGGTACTGGGGTAAGAAGTGTGTACTGGGGTAAGAAGTGTGGTGTTCTGGGGGCAAGGAGTGTGGTGTACTGGGGTAAGAAGTGTGGTGTACTTGAGTAAGAAGTGTGGTGTCTGGGGTAAGAAGGTGGTGGTACTGGGGTAAGAAGGGCAGGTACTGAGGTAGGAGCTGGTGTACTGGGGTAAGAAGGCTGGTGTACTGGGGTAAGAAGTGTGGGGTATTGGGGTAAGAAGTGTGGTGCATCAGTAGAAGGGCGGTGTACTGGGGTAAGAAGTGTGGTGTACTGGGTAAGAAGTGTGTGTGCACTGGGGGCAAGAAGGTGGTGTACTGGGGTAAGAAGTGTGGTGTACTCAAAGGGCGAGTGTGGTGCTAGTAAGAAGTGGTGTACGGAGTAAGAAGTGTGGTGTACTGGGGTAAGAAGTGGTGTACTGGGGTAGAAGTGTGGTGTACTGGGGTAAGTGTGGTGTACTGGGGTAAGAAGTGTGGTGTACTGGGGTAAGAAGTGTGGTGTACTGGGGTAAGAAGTGTGGTGTGTACTGGGGTAAGAAGTGTGTGCACTGGAGTAGATGTGGTGTACTGGGGTAAGGGTGTGGTGTACTGGGGTAAGAAGTGTGTGGTGTACTGGGGTAAGAAGTGTGGTGGACTGGGGTAAGAAGTGTGGTGTACTGGGGTAAGAAGTGGTGGGTACTGGGGTAAGAAGTGTGGTGTACTGGGGTAAGAAGTGTGGTGTACTGGGGCAAGGAGGTGTACTGGGGTAGAAGGAAATGGGGGAAGGAGGTAATGGGGCAAGGAGTGTGGTGTACTTGGGGCAAGGAGTGTGGTGTACTGGGGTAAGAAGTGTGGTGTGTGGGGTAAGAAGTGTGGTGTACTGGGGTAAGAAGTGTGGTGGACTGGGGTAAGAAGTGTGGTGTACTGGGGTAAGAAGTGTGTGGTACTAAGAAGTGTGGTGTACTGGGGAAGGAGTGTGGTGTACTGGGGGTAAGAAGGTGTGGTGTACTAGGGTAAGAAGTGTGGTGTACTGGGGTAAGATGGGTGTACTGGGGCAAGGAGTGTGGTGTACTGGGGAAGAAGTGTGGTGTACTGGGGTAAGAAGTGTGGTGCACTAAGGGGCGATGTGGTGTACTGGGGTAAGAAGTGGTGCATCAGTAAGAAGTGGTGTACTGGGGGAATGGTGACTGGGGTAAGAAGGTGTGTACTGGGGCAAGGAGTGTGGTACTGGGGGCAAGGAGTGGTACTGGGGTAAGAAGTGGTGTACTGGGGTAAGAAGTGTGGTGTACTGGGGTAAGAAGTGTGGTGTACTGGGGTAAGAAGTGGTGTACTGGGTAAGAAGTGTGGTGTACTGGGGTAAGTGTGGTGTACTGGGCAAGAAGTGGCTAATAAAGTACTTGGGTTCATACAAATGAGTGTTGGTTACAAGACTAAAGGAGGTCATCCTAAAACCTATATCTTGTTTGTGAGACCTCACTTGGATTACGCAGTTCAATTCTGGTGACCGCATTACAGAATGGATATAGAATCCTTGGAAAGAATTCAGATGAGAATGACAAGACTAATCCCGGGGCATTAGGAACCTTGAGTACAGAGACAGGTTAAAGCATCTTAATTTGCACTCCCTCCAGAGACGTAGAGTGAGGGGCGCTATGATAGAGGTGTATAAATGGAAGTCAGGGCTGAACAAAGGGGATATTACCAAGGTACTCAAACGATCCAACCAGGAGCGAACTCGTAACAATGGTTTTAAATTATGCAAAGTTAGATTTAGGCGCGAAATAGGTAAACACTGGTTTGGAAATAGAGTAGTGGACCAGTGGAACAAGTTACCAAATATCATCATTAACCTGAATACGCTGGATAGCTTCAAACATAGGTTGTATGGATATATGAGCAATAGGGTTGGGTGAATAGGATCGCCCAATATGGGCCAATAGGCCCGCTGCAGTTTCCTCCATTCTTATGTTCTTATGTTCTTATAACTCGGATATAGGTAACAAAGGTGCTGGAGTGAGTTAAAGTGACGTGGGTTGATGCCGAGCCAAAGGTCATTTGACCTTTGTATTATCGCCTCCCAGTCTCCTCTCTGTAATCGCTAATCCGGACGTGACACAGTTTTTCCTACTGGCCCTTAGTGATGTTTCTTTGTGTGTATGTGTGTTCACCCTTAAAATATTCTTCAGAGGCCTCAATGCAGTGCTGAATCCCCTCCTCCCACTTCTGGAAGTCTTTGTTGATGAGGCTGGAGAACATCTGTGATGTGTCGGACGTGTGATAACGTGTATGGTGAAGCTGTGGGCGTCTTAATCCAGTCTTCCTCGGCGGTAGAGGACGGCCACCCATAGAGAGAAAGAAGGAAGGAAGTTATAGTTCGGAAATTTAAGAAATTTAGGAGGAGGTAGGGAGAGGCGGGCTGACTGCCCTGCTGTTGGTTAGCTGCTGATAGTGTGTTAGGGTTGTGTCATGGGTTAGTTATTGTCTTCGGTACAGGCATCTGACAGGCGTTGAAGCTGCTTGATAGTGTGTTAGTTGTGCCCATGTTATTAATTCATGGTACAGGCATTCAGACAAGCTCCCATCCCATAGGCGAGAGTAAAGCCGAGGGCCTTATTTATATTCCCACACCCATACTGGCGGATGCTGGGTCTAGGAGGTTATCTATTGCTGGTTGCTTAGATCGAGTGCGTGTACGGGACCTTTTGAGATTTTGCAGGCACATTTGGAAAACCATGTATGTTGTTACCGTTAACTGGTGAGTCTTTGAAGTTCTTTTCTCTGAACGTTCTATCTATTTGCCAGACCTCAGCTGGCCAGTATGTGCACAGTTTATGGGTTTTTATTACTGCCCTATGTATCTCATTTGCCCGTGAAGTGCGTATTCACCTATGATGATTCTGTATTTCTATTTCTGGGACCACTTGCAATTTTATTATTTGAGTGGTGCTCAGGCATGAAGAGGTACTGCTGGGTAAATCTATATCGGTATGATAAACGATGCTCAGGCGGGAGTTTTATTTCGTGGCTGCTGTTGTGCGCTATATAGGTTTTTCAGCTCTTCTTGTCGTGTGATATATGCAGTCTGTGAGGGTGCCTTTGCTTGTATTCTATCTGGGCACATATACTTAATGGATGGGTTTTCCTTCTGCATAAGAGTATCACTGTGAATTTCGGGAGTATGGTTTGAATTTCCTTTCTCCATTGTTTTTTCGTAACATTTACCCCTTTCTAATTTCTTGCTCCGGTGTTGTCGACCTGTAACAATGTGATTTTCCTGAGTGCTGCTGCATCAGCATGTTATCTCGCACAATATATTATCTTGCTTCCGGCTCAGTAGTGAGGTGGGGGTGTCACTTGTGTAAATGATATATCGGGTGGGAAAGTGACGTTGCCCTGAGGGACTCTGCTCATGAATGGGGAAGGTCTTCCTGTATTGTCCCACCTCAGTTCGGCACATTTCTGCCACTAAAGAAAGTTGCAAAGTAGTTTGGCAATGTTGCTGGCGGAAAGCTCGAATTGCGATCTTATGGTTTAATCGTCATGCCAGACTTTACATACCCCGCTACATCCCGAGAGCAGATTGTTGGTTAATACTGCTGCGGCCCCAGCTATGTTTTCACATTACCAGGCTACTGCTGTTGTGGTTGGACTTCCTTCTCAACCCAAATTTGTCTGCGTAACTTCTGTTGGTTGTTTCCAGGTGATTACTCAGACGGTTATTGATGATTTTCTAGGATTTTTCCAGGTACTTTGAGGAGGGAGATCGGTCTGTAGGTTAGTGACTATGAGCTCTTTTCCTTGTCTTTGGTGTTAGGCACAATGGCCTCTTGAAGTAACCTGAGGCCAGGCAAAGTTCATTGTGGTTCTCAGCTCCCTCCATGCTGGGTTGTTACTGTGGCTGGAGGATCTCCCAGATGCTTGAATACCCAGGACTTTATTTTGGTATTGAGATAGCTGTGTTGGAAGCTCCTCTGAGGTGATTAAGCTTGACAGTGGGCTGTCCACCTCAGATCCTCCCATCTGATTTCCCAGGAGAAGGCTGGAGTGCGGTGTGCGTTCACCCTGGAGTTCACTGGTGATGAGCTCTCGTGGGTACCACAAATACCCTATTTCTCCCCACAGATACGAAGATGTCCCTGAATATGGGTTTCTCAGATCTTGGTTGTCAGTATATTTTACTTCCTGTGTGGTCAGTTATATGGCGAGATGACTCGTTACGCTTGCAACCTTCAGCCCTTAACTCGACGCCAGAACTCTCCCGGACTTGTGCGGGCGGAGAGTTGGTTCAACTATTTCGGCCCATTTGAGTGCTTCGTTCTTAGAGAATCTTAGTTTTATTTTCTCCCGTATTCTCTGTATGTATTGTAGCTACGACCCAACCATGATCCCGGATCCTGCCGGTAGTAATTGGCCTGGCTTGTGAGGGCTGCGAGTTCTGGAGTCCGTTGTGGGTGCAGGAGAGTTCTGTTGCGTTTGGAGAGGCGTACCCTGGTGGTGCCATGTTCATTATTTGCCATGTGGATTTCTTTGTCTTTTTTGTTCACCATTGTTTGTCTATGGTCTGTAGGATTGCCCATGTCCTTGGCCCCTCAAGTTTGGCTTTTCAGGCTTTTTTTTGTTGAATAGCTCCCCAATTGGACCTGCTTGGCAATCCTCCGTGGTGGAGCTGATATACCTTATTGGTGTTGCTGAGATGGTCATGATTATAGGTAGGTCGCCGCTGGAGGTTACAGGACTTTGTTCAAAGAGATAGTTGTGGAAGCATCTGTCGTAGAGGATGTTTGGCGTTCATGTCCCCGATGATGTAGGTTGGGTGGTAGTATGACAGGAGTCTGTGGTGGTGGAAAGGCTGTCTTGGATGAGTAAGATGGCGAGTGTGAAGGAGGGTAGAATGGAGCAGGTGTGAGTGGGGGGTCTCCATTGTCTGGTAATATTTGGCAGCAGATGCCGTGGGAATGGGAAAATGGATCCATGCCGGTGCAGGACTCTCTCTCTCTCTCTCTCTCTCTCTCTCTCTCTCTCTCTCTCTCTCTCTCTCTCTCATAGGAGTTAGAGGACAGACCGCGAGAGGACTATAAAAAGGTGTTTCTTCCCTCTTGTATCATTCTTGATCCACCCCTCTGCCCTATCACGCTGTATTGCTTCGTACACCTTTTCATGATACCACGGTCATCATCACTATCACCACTGTCATCATCACCATTATCATCATCACCAACACCACCACCATCATGATCATGTCACAGTCTCCCTTATCTTTGTAACATAAATATAATCCAGGTAGGGAAATAGAGCATTTACATAAAAAGTATATTAAACACGTGATGGTAGCTTCCACAAAGTTTACATTAATATCATCAGTCTTATATCTTAATCCAACAATATGCTCTCTCTCTACTTCACAAGTATGTTCACAAATATATTACAATATCTTATGACGACCAGAAAACACTGGAATACCCTTACATCCTGTGGGTTTTCACGATACAAAATACCGCGTCCTTCACCAATAATACCCAGAGAGAGAGAGAGCGAGAGAAAGCTTCTTCTCCTTGTTCCAATACGATTTCACTAACTTATCCACATTTTGTTTACATTCTTCATTTAAACCACTGCAATATTCTCACATTGAAAACATATATCACGATCTTAAGAAGACTTTAACCTTCACAGTGATTATAGGGATGACTGAGGAAAACATAAGTACATAACAATCACCCTCGTAATCATTATCACCACAACTATTATCACCACCACCTGTAGCACCACCACCACCATCACTAACATCACTATCACCACCATCACTATTGCCATCACCATCGTCATCACTAATATCACCATCATCACAATCACCATCATCACTTCTACTATAACTATCATCACCACTATCACCATCACCGCCATCATTATCACCTCTATGACCATCATCACCACCAATATCATCAGACCATCACCACCATCGCCACCATCATCATCATCTTCATCGCCATCACCACCACCACCACCACCACCACCACCACCACCACCGCCACCACCACTACCCAACCACCACCACCATCACTACTACCACCATTACCACCACCATCACCACCACCATTACTATTAGCCATCTCACTAATGTTGACGCAGCTGAGCAATCAAATAACCATTTCGCTACTATATGCCAGACGCTCCCCCGGCTTGACACAACCACTCTCCTGCTTACCTACCAGCCCCTTTCCCACTGACTTAGTAGAAAAATTTGAAGTAGCAAAACGTCTGGACAAACTAAAATTAAACGCTCCACACCCCCATTGACACCAATGAAACTCTTCAAGGTTCTCCCGGAGCTTGCTAAACCCTATGCTCCATCATCAATGCTTCTCTCAGTCAAGCCAGATGCCCAGCTGACTGGAAGACCTCTTATGTATCACCAGTGCTCCGTCAATCAGCCCACAATCGTCCATCCAGCTACGACCTTTGCAATCACCCAATACCCAGCCTAATCTGTGAAAGTTCTGTGTTCGACTGGGCTTATGCTGATATTGCAGAGTCGTAGACCCTCAGCAATTTGGCAATATAAACTTCCTCCACCACTCACTGTCTTGTCAGTTTTTCGATTACATATACCGCCATCTCAAGCAAACGTCTGTAGTGTCGCCTTCATTGATTTCACCAAAGCATTCGACCTAGTCGACCAAAATATAATCATCAACAAGCTATTGACCTCAGGCTTCCGGAAGTCTTATACCATAGCTTACAGACTTCCTCAGTGACCGACAAGCCTGTCACGCTTCCGAGGGCTGTCTCCACCTTTCAGTCACTCACCTGGCGTCCCCAAGGCACCAAGATGGGACCACTCTGCTTCCTTATGCTTATCAATGATGCCCTAAGAAAACCCGCTCACTGGAAATATGTCGACGACTCCACCATTGGGATCAGCGTCAACAATTCTGCTCCCGACTATACCTCCCTTCAGGATTTATTGAACAGTCTCCAAAACTGGGCCACCAACAACCACGTCACCCACCATACCAAGACCATGGTTATGCACATCAACCTCTCCTCCGTCAGTGAAAATGTCAAATCCTCCAGGTTCCGTCTCCACCTCCTCCGCCGACTCAAGTCACTCGGAGTTCCTGCACCCGAGCTCCTCAGTGTTTACTCAACATTTACTTCCCAAACTCACCTATGCCTCCCCTACCTGGTCTTCCTCCCTAAATGCCACACAACGTAAACACCTAGAAAAAGTGCAAAAGAGGGCATGCAAGATTATTCTCTCCTTCCTACTCCACATATCAAGAAGCGCTCAATACACTGACCCTTTCGATTCTCACTGACCATCACCACGACCTCATCTGCAAATTTGGTAAGAAGTTTCTGCACCATCCTCACACCGGCTCCTACTACCACCTGAGATCCCTAGCCCGAGAACTCTGTTCGACACCACAACCGCATCCAGCCCATACGTGCACGAACCGATCGTTATAAGAACAGCCCAGTCCCAACCATTGTAAAAATTATCAATAACTTGTAATAAACCAGTGTATTCACTCCCAGTAAATACTACTTCTTGCACTGTCACTATGTTGAAATGCCCTGTAGTTTGAGCTTTTCCCCATCTAGTTATTATATATCTTATTTATATCACTTATTTTATTTGTACATTATTTGTATTCGAAACCATTCCAATTATGTAACTGTATATTTTCAGCCTTCTGGCTTAAGCTCTTTCAATAAACCGTGAATTATTATTAATATTATTAATATTATTATTATTATTATTATTATTATTATTATTATTATTATTATTATTATTATTATTACCACGACCATCATTATCACCATCATCACTACTACCACCATTACCATCACCATCATCACCACCACCACCATCACCACCACCACCACTACCACTACCATCATCACTACTACCACCACTACCATCACTACCATCACTACCACCACCATCACTACCACCATTACCGCCACCACCATCATCACCACCACCACCACCACCCCATCACCACCATCACCACTACCGCCATTGCGCCACCATCACTACTACCATCATCAACACTACCACCATTACCACCATCTCCTGCCACCATTGCCATCACCACCATTACCTCCACCCTTCCTGCCGCCACCTTCTGCACCACCGTTGCCACCACCGTCATCACTCCTGCCGCCTTACCGCAAATCACTACTGCCGCACTTTACCACCGCAATCGTTGCTGCACCGTTGCCGCCGCCGCCACTGTTGCCGCCTTGCCTGCCATCGCCTGCTGCCACCATCACTGCTGCCACCATCACTGCTGCCATTGCCTGCACCATCGTCATACCGCCACCACCACTGCCACCACCACCACCACTGCCGCCGTTACCGCCACCGTCACCTTTCTGCCGCCATTACCGCCACCGTCGCTCTTGCCGCCATTGCCCACCGTCCTCTTGCCGCCAAATTGCCACCACCACTATGCTGCCGTTGCCACCGCCATCGCTGCCGCCGTCACTGCTGCTGCCGCCAAATTACCGCCACCATCATCCACCGCCACCATCACCAACCTGCCGCCGTCACTGCTGCCGCATCACTCTTGCCGCCGTTGCGCCACCACCGCCATCACTGTTCTACCGATTTGCGCCGCCGTCATCCTCCCTGCCGCACCTCTGCCACCGCCTGCTATGCCGTTGCTGCCACCATCATCGTCTTACCACCACCGCCAATCGCCATCACTGCTGCTGCAAATCACTGCTGCCATTACCGCCGCCATCCTTCACCCCAACCCTGCTCCACCATTGCCACCATAATCGTTGCTGCCGCCGTCACCATCAATCCTCCACCATCGTCTACTGCCAATAATCCACCACCGCCATCACCGCCATCCGACCACCATTGCCAGCAACCATCTCTTCGTTGCACCACCACCACCTTCTATCCCATTGCCTGCACCATCATCACCACCACCATTGCCACCACCATCACTCTTGCCACCATTGCCACCACCACCACCACTACTGCCATCATTACCACCACCATCATCACCTCCATCATCACCATCACTACAACCACCATTGCCACCACCATCACCACCACCATCATCTCCACCACCACCATCACTACCACCATTACCACCACCATCACCACCACCATCCCACTACCACCATCAGCACCACCACCGCCATCACCACCACCACCACCATCACTACCACCATTACCATCACTACTGCCACTATTATCACCGCCATCATCACCACCATCACCATTACCAGCACCATCACTGCTACCATTACCACCACCATCATCACCACACCACCACCACCATCATTACCACCACCACCACCACCATCACCATTACCACCACCATCACTACTACCACCATTACCACCACCATCATCACCACCACCATCATCACCACCATCACTACTACCACCATTACCACCACGATCACTACTAGCACCATTACCACCACCATCACTACTACCACCATTACCACCATCCACTAATACCACCACCACCACCACCACCACCACTACTACCACCATTACCACCACCATCACTACTACCACCATCACTACTACCACCATTACCACCACCATCATACCATCACCACCACCATCATCACCACTACTACTACCACCATTACCACCACCATCACTATTACCGTTGCTCACCACCATCACTACTACCACCATTACCACCACCATCATCACCACCATCACCATTACCACCACCATCGGTGCTGCCACTATTGCCACCACCATCACTACTGCCACCATTACCACCATCACCACTAATGCCACCATTACCACCACCATCATCACACCACCAACCATCACTGCTACGCACTATTACCACCACCATCACTACTGCCACCATTGCCGCCACCGCACCACCACCACCCACCACCACCACTGCTACTACCATCGTACCACCACCATCACTGTTGCCACCATCCCACTACTGCCACCATTACCACCACCATCCTCACCACCGCCATCATCTCTACCATTGCCACAACCATCACTGCTACCTTTGCCACCACCATCACTACTACACCATTACCGCCACCATCCACCATCGCTCTGCTCGCCTTTACCGCCATCACTACTACCATTGCCACCATCATCACTATTACCGCCACCACCACCACCACCACGCCTACTGCCGCCGCCATTGCCACCACCATCACTACTACCATCACTACTGCCACCATTACCGCCACCATCACTGCTGCCACCATTGCCACCACCATCCACTACTGCTGCCATCACTACTGCCGCCATTACCCGCCACCATCACTTCTGCCATTGCCACCACCACCACCGCCACCGCCACCACCCGCTGCTGCCGCCGTGCCACCATCACTACTACCGCCGTCACTGCTGCCATCGTTACCGCCGCCATCACTATTACCATCACCTACTGCCACCATTGCCACCGCCATCATCACCACCGCCGCCATCCCGCTCCTGCACCGTTGCCACAACCATCACTGCTGCCACCTTTACCACCACCATCACTGCTGCCGCCTTGCCACCACCATCTACTGTACCTGCCACCACCACCACCACCACCACTACTGCCACCATTGCCACCACCATCACTACTGCCACCATCACCTACTGCCATTGCCGCCACCATCGCTTTCTGCACCATTGCCACTACCTGATCACTACTGCCGCCATTGCCGCCACCGTTATCACCGCCACCTCCGTCACTCGCGCCATTGCCACCGCCATCACTCTTCCGCAATTGCCCCGCCGTCATCACCACCACCGCCATCGCCGTCTCTGCTGCCATCACTCTGCCCACCATCAAATCCTCTTGCCATTGCCGCCGCCTTCCGCATCCACTACTGCCACTTACTTTACCCTGCACCGTCACTTCACTGCCGCAATTGCCACCACCTCTTTATTGCCACCGCCACCACCACTGCCAAATTGCCACTACCATCCTGCTACTGCCGTCACTGCTACTGCCATTGCCACCACCGTTATCACCCGCCACCGTCACTGCCTGCTGCCATTGCCACCACCACCGCCACTGCTGCCACCATTGCCTGCCATTATCACCCATACTGCTACCGCCGTTGCCACCACCATCGTCACCACTACCATCACTACTGCCGCATCACTGCTGCCACCATTGCCGCCATTATCGCCACCACCACCATCACTACTGCCACCATTGCCACCACCACCACTACTGCTGCCATTGCCACCGTTATCGCCACCGCCTCCATCTCACTCTACCACCGTTACCACCACCACCATCACTACTTACCATTCCACCACCACGTCACCGCACCAGTCCACCTGCCATTGCCACCACCATCACTGCTGCCTGCCACCACCATCATCACCACCCACCATCACCATCACTACTGCCCATTACCCACCACCGCCATCACTACTACCGCTACTTACCACCGTCATCGCACACCACCATCACCGTCACTCTTCCTGCCATCACTACCACCATCACCATCACTCTTGCCACCATTACCGCCACCATCCACCATCACTGCTACCACATTACCACCACCATCACTACTGCCACCACCACCACCCCACCACCACTACCGTGCCACTACCATCACTGCTACCACCATTACCACCACCACCACTACTGCCACCATTACCACCACCATTATCACCACCACATCATCACTACTACTACCGTGCCACCACCACCATTATCACCCACCACCTCATCACTACTACCCCATTACCACCCCACCATCACCTACTCACCATTGCCACCACCATCATCACCACCACCACCATCACCATCACTACTACCACCATCACTACCACCATCCACCATCACTCTTACCACCATTACCGCCACCATCACCCCATCACTACTACCACCATTACCCCCACCACCACCACCACCACCACCACCACCACCACTACAATTACCACTACCATCACTACCACCATCACTACTACCACCATTACCACCATTATCACCACCACCACCATCACTACTACCACCATTACCACCACCACCACCACTACTACCACCATTACCACCACCATTATCACCCCATCATCACCACCACTATCAGTACTACCACCATTACCACCTGTCCGGTACTACCATCAACACCACCATCACTACTACCACCATCATCACCACGCCATCCCACCACCACCATCACCACCATCACTACCACCATTGCCACCACCATCACTACTACCACCATTACCACCATCACCACTACTACCAACCACTACCACCACCACATCATCACCACCATCACCAACACCATCACTACTACCACCATTACCACCACCATCACTACTACCACCATTACCACCACCATCTCTCACCATCACCACCATCACTACTACCACCATTACCACCACAATCTCTACTACCACCACTCACCACCACCATCATCACCATCACCACCATCACCACCACCACCATCACTACACCACTATTACCACCATCACTACTACCACCATTACCACCATCACCACTACTACCACCATTACCACCACCATCATCATCACCATCACCACCACCATCATCACCACTGCTACTACCACCATTACCACCACCATCACTACTACCACCGTTACCACCACCATCACTACTACCACCATTACCACCACCATCACTACTACCACCGTTACCACCACCATCACTACTACCACCGTTACCACCACCATCACTACTACCACCGTTACCACCACCATCACTACTACCACCGTTACCACCACCATCACTACTACCACCACCGCCACTACCACCACTCACCACCACCACCACCACCACTGCCACCACCACCACCACCACCACCACCACCACCACTACCACCACCACCACCACTACCACCACCACTACCACCACCACCATTACCACCACTGCCACTATCACCACTACTACCACCACCACCACCACCACCACCACCATTGCCACCACCACCACCACCACCACCACTACCACTGCCACTACCACCACCACCACCACCACTGCCACCATTTACCACCACCACCACCCACCACCACCACTGCCACTACCACCACCACCACCACCACCACCACTACCACCACCACTACTACCACCACCACTACCCACCACTTTCACCACCACCCACCCACCCACCACCTACCCTACTACTGCCACCACTACCACCACCACTACCACCACCACTACCACCACCACTACTACCACCACTACCACCACCACTACTACCACCACTACCACCACCACTACCACCACCACTACCACCACCACTACTACCGCCACTACCACCATTAGGTTTAGGAGAGAGATAGGAAGAAACTGGTTCACAAATAGGGTGGTTGGCGAGTGGAACAAGCTTAGCAACTTTGTAGTAAGTGCGGGAACTCTGGAAAGTTTCAAAAGGAGGCTAGATAGATTCATGGATGATAGAGAGTGGTAGTAACTCTCGACAGGAGCTGCCATGCACAGGCCAACCGGCCTATTACAGACTCCTTATTTTCTTATGTTCTTATGTTGTACTACCACCACCACCACCACCACCACCACCACCACCACCACCA
>NW_024724867.1:0-9105 GCF_018991925.1 Homarus americanus
CTTCTCGCCTCTCGTGGCTGTAAACATGGCCCACTGCTTCTGTGACCATTTTCACACATCTCTCCACACTTTGAGTGTGGGAAGGCCACTTCGGCACCTGCATTGGAGTCTCTTTAAGGTTTCTCAGTTCTTGGCTAGTTAGACTTGTTGTCAATGGTGGCTCTAAGACTTCCAAACTCAAGTCAACCAATTCTGACAATTTGGTGGCATTGACGTTTATTGGGGGAACTTTTCTTGAATGAAACGAACAGTCTCCCAACTGGTCGTCATCTATTAGCGTTCCTCTAATCTTTGGAATGACTTCTACAGCCTCGGTTCGGAGATTGGTACATTGACTGCAAAGCATTGCTTGCAAAACTGCTTCTGATCGAGCATACCAAGCGGACCTTCTTGCCACAGGTAACACGATGTCCCTCACTACCTTCCTCTGTGTTCTTACTAGCTGCAATTGAAACAAAAGGTGATTGGGCCCATCCACCCACATAGGATTAAGTTTCACACTAAACCACTGGGGAAGATAAACTCCAATAATAAATTCAACAATTAACCTCAAATTCTTCAGCACTTTGCCCTTCAATTCGTGTTTGGAAATCCAAATCCTGCAGAAACGAAGAGCTGTAGTTAACCAACGGCTGTGACTGACAGGTCCAATCTCCAAGAGAGACAATGACTGAGGCACTTTTCCTGATCTTATTGCTTGGGCAATACGATAAGCATAGGATTGATCTGTGCTGAGATCTTTGATGACTCCTTCAGACAACGCCGGAAGGGGAGGGCCAACTTCGACCTTTGGAAAGGTTGTATTTATTTCTAGTTGTGTTGCTTCATCCAGCATGATGCCAAGGGGACCTGACCACTTGTTGTTGCTCTTTGTAGGACCATCAAGTTCCTGGATGAGATGACGAAGAGGTAGCTCGCCTGTATGTAAATCACATACAATCCAAACAAGTCTTCTTCCTAGATTTTTCTCTAAATGCGTCATTACACCCCCCTGCCATCCGGTGTTCACTGCAGTTGAATCTCCACCAACAGCCTGCAGTGAACTGCCATGTCCTCTCTCCTGAACCCAACATAAAATATGATCAGCAATGGCCTCTGCATGTTTCTTCCCTTCTACTTCAGTTTCGGGAGCAAAGTGAAACAAAAACCGACCACCAGGCTCAGAACAGACAGAGTAGTGTTCTTCTTTGATGAGACCTGGAAACTTTCTGCTCACTCCCTCTACTTCCCACAAAACCAAAACTTTGCGTAAATCATATTCATCAAACAGAGCAGGCCTCCTCAGCAAATCACCATTTTTGATCAGTCTTTCCTTGTTATTTTTTCATATCTTCTAATTTGTACAGTCTCATCCTGAATCCATCCTCTCCTGACTGATGGTTTCTGCATCTATCAAGCCACGATTTGCAATTTCTGCAACCTCAAATTAGCATAACGTGAATACTAGCTAAAGCAATATTTGAAATATTTCTTGTGTTGTATTTCATTTTCTTTGGTAAAGGTTCAGATGGCTCTTTGGAACTATCATCTGATGTTGCTTCCTGTTCATCAGAAGAACTATCAAAGAAGTGATAAACATCTTGACACAGCTCTTCCTCTCTTTGGATGGCTTCTTCACTCTTCATTTTCTTCTTTTGTTCCCTCTCTCGGATTTGTTCTCTCTTCTTGGCATTAGCAATCTGCTTCTTTGTTTTTGAATAATCTATTGAACCCATTTGCATACTTCCTTGGCCTTCTGCCTTTGTCCTCTGTGCCTTTATAAATTCAAGCTCTAAAACAGGGATCTTCTTTTCACGAGGACAACCACAATCAATGTGGGAATTATTTTCTCTCTTACCTGAGTGAGAACAGTTGGATTCAGAACATAATTGTATGGAGCACTTGCAGGTTAAAATGTCAAACAGAGTATCAAGTGTGTGCAGAAATTCATTTTTCCTGGCCAAGTTTCCTTTACCAAGTGATGTTTCAACTGCTTTGTGCCATAATTTCGTTAGTTTTAGCTCAATAGTTCGACACTGATTAATCACAGGTGGTTTGAATAGTGCATTAGCTTTTGTCCATTGATGCAGAAGAGGGACTATCATGTCATTTATGAGTTCTTTATCTGTATAGTTCCTTCTGTCCTTTGCATTTTTTTCTCGAAGGAGTAACCCTAATCTTAACATGTCTCTCACTGTTGGAAGTTCTGATACAGGAAGCTCCTTCCCTTTACCAACTAGCAGGCTCAAGTGGGTTGACAACTGACTTCTTGTCTTCAATTTTGACATCTTCACACTATCTGACAAATAGAAAAATATTTCAATGTTTCATAATTCAATTGTTGTTTAAAAAAATATCAATTTGTTTATCAAAAATGCTGTAACAGAAATAACATAATAATTTCTTAGAACATAATGTTTTATACAATGATATAAGTAACTGCGACAATCAATATGCCCTACTTACAATATTTAAAATGTAGAATTCGTCTGGTAGAGTAGGTGCAAGTGCAATGAGAGCAAACCACCGTCTATGATATATAGAAGGAGAGTGAGCCGGGCGCCTTATCCTCACGCTTGGTACAAGTCAAAACAAGAATTAAACTGTCCCACACGGAGAGCCTGTTCATGTTCATGTTCTGACATGCATATTGTACACAAGCTATAGAACCATAAAATACTCCATAATCCATATGCTTACATGAGATTAGTTAATATCAAATGAATAATTCTAATCAAGTCTCATTAATTTGTTGAAATACTGATATTTGAAACTTTAAGGTATAATTGATGTAGGTGAGGGTTATTTCAATTCATTTTTGTTTGCTAATCTCAAGTTTAGACATAAAGAGGCACAATATTTTGACTACCAAATTTGATTTTTAACATGTTGACAATTCAATACCTAGTAAATATGCAAGGTGACCTTAAAACATGAAGATCGAAGTCATGACGGTGTCATCATAATCCCACCAACACACAGCCAGAGGCTTAAGAGAAGAGGCATGACATGACTAGTCAGGTCAGGTCAAAAATAAGGACACAAAATTACTATACATGTCTCGATGGTGCAAACATTTTAACCTTGAACACAACAAATAATTTATGTAACATATTATCAGTTTTGAGCAACCATCACTAAAGTTTTATGATTTGCACTCTACAGTCTGTATATACCCCAAGATGTAAAATTATACAAGCGGCAAGACATGTTTTCTTTTCTTAGTTATCACAGCATATACCTGGATCACACCCTCTGATGATTTATTATATATATATATATATATATATATATATATATATATATATATATATATATATATATATATATATATATATATATATATATATATATATTCAAAATAATTTTTCTGATGTAGTAGGTTTGGGAAAATCGCTACATTTTGATTTTGGAAAAATCATATTTGGGAAACGCAAATTATATTAAACTTAACTTATCGGGATTTTCAACATGACAGCATGAAATTGCTAAGCCTGAATACTGGAGGCTGTAACGACCCAACTGTACGTCACCAAAAGCACCAGTTTACACCTCCCTCACCCTCGTTTACTGTGTCACACGTTTATATATATATATATATATATATATATATATATATATATATATATATATATATATATATACATATACATATACACCTGTATATGCTGATAACCACAAGAAAACACGAAGTTCCCATGCGCTTTCGTGTAATTCACATCTTCAGGGGTGAGTACAGATCCCTGAAGATGTGAATTACACGAAAGCGCTTGGGAACTTCTTGTTTATTTGTTTCCTTGTGTTTATCAGCATATACTTGGATCACGCGCACCTACAGTGATTTACTTGTGTGTGTATATATATATATATTTCATGTAAATCCACAATGAAAACGTGGATAAGATAAATCTTGATAAAATCACACGGGAAAATGGAAACAACGGAGTACCGGTACCGGTACTCCGTTGTTTCCATTTTCCCGTGTGATTTTATATATATATATATATATATATATATATATATATATATATATATATATATATATATATATATACACAATTGAACGAATTTGCTGTCAGTTATATATTTATATTGCCATTTTGAATTGTTGTATTGTATTCAAATGTTTGTCGACATGAAGCTCCCACCTGCCGTGTTCCATCTACATATTTTTACCATCAACATTTGGAGTGGACGCGAAAATTTGAAAAAGTTTATGATACTATTTGCAGGAACCAGGTCGTTAAACTCTGGCGTAAACAAAAAGCAAAACAGACATGCAAGTTTTTCATCAAAGAAGCAACACAGAGTATTTGTCGGGGCTCTTGTTTCAACACAACACATTGACTATTACAAAATGTAATAATTTGTCACTTTTACGTCTTACATATTTTATTTGAGATGCACAGGAGAGGAAAAAATAAAAACTGTGGAGAATATATTACAATGTAATTTACACACAATGGTATTATAGATAGAATTAATTTAAGAAAAGAAAATTCTAGTGTACTCCAGACACCAAACAGTCGCTGTCCATCATTCTCAAAATCCATTATCTGAAAGGTCAGAGCCACTCTCTCACCTCACTCGGTGCATAAGTTGACAAATTGAATATAAAAATTTTCTGTAAAACTGTTTCAAAATGTGCAAAATATGATTTGATGCTTTAAGAAAATAATAATTAGCTGAAGCTAAAAATGAAAACAAAAGACTTGTGAATAAAACACTCGGTGATTTTAGCTTTAAATGGTGATGTGTTGCTTCAGGTCTTAACATGATGGTGTTAGGAAATATTGGACAATACCTCCATGTACTGTGCTGTATATTGAGGGTAATTAATGATAACCAGCGCCATTCTTCAAGCTATTTTTTCATTGAATTTAACTGATGCATTGTTTGTTTATTAAGATAACAATGAAGTTTGAGACTGTCAGCTTCTTACACTAATACTTCCAGCATAGTTTCCACCAAAAGCTGTCGTCTTATTTATAACATTTGAAGAACAAAGACACTACTAGGAACCTTTTGTTTAGTGTTACGACAGACACTCCCACTAATTAAAAACATACCTGTTTTGAATGGACACACACACAAACACACATACTCTCTCTCTTTCTCTCTCTCTCTCTCAAAATAACTGTGTGAGTCAGTGTTACGAACCCCTCCACCCAGCACTACGAACCACGCCATCTATTGTCCTGATCTACCTACCCAGCACCACGAGCAACGCCATCTAGGGACGAGACACGAGTATGACTCGTCTTAGTTAACACTCAGGGGTTTCCCTTCTCCATATCCTGGTTGTTGCGTCACTTCCTCCAAGTCTTCTTTGTGAGCTCCAATTCGAAGAGAGAGCACTTGGCTCTGGGAAGTGACCACAGGATCATCTATCCTCTAAACCTACGAGCAGTGACTACCTACCGTCTTCTACAATACTCAGCCTTACTCGTCAACCATCTCAGCTCCTCACTTAAGTACTAGTATTTTGTATTACCTCCCCCACGTCCACTTGCTTCAAAATTGTTTATGTTGTATTAATATGTATATACTGTTAATGTTTAGGTTAAGTTTGGTTAAGGGTAATTTATAAGCTGAATATTTTGTTTAGGGATTTATGGTACTTTATTATACACAACGAAAACTCGCATCCTTTGTCTACCCTTTTATAGTCCGATTGTCTTTGTTTTGTTTTTTGTTGTTACCTGTTGGGATCTGGGTAGACGTATAACTATATTCTAAATCCCCAACTCGTAACAAATGGCGACCGTGACAGGATACGACCTTAAGTACCATATTCCTTCCTCCCTTGTTACTCAGTGTTAATTATTCCTCCCAGTCACTTCTGTTCATAATTGCTTTACGGTGGTTTAAAGTTTCCTTCATATGTGTGTGCATATATTGGTATTATCGTACAGTAAGAGTGACAGCCGTAGGATATTAGGTTCCAAGTGTCATAAGGCTTACCTGTTATTACACGTGGCAGTCGTGTAGTAAGTCTTATCGAGTGTAGGGAAGAATCCGGATCTGTTTAATGCCGTACCCTCACTCCAGAGTAGGATGTTCCATAGTCACTAGTTTACGGTGAAGTGATATCTTGGGACGCCCCGCTCTACCAGGACCCCATAATTATAAAGCCTCAATTATTGTTCTTCTCATTATCTCATTCAGGGTCAATCATACCATTTATCAGGGTTGTTTATCCGGATCTTTATATTAACGCCGTAATACGCCCTTCCTCTTTAAAGTATCTCAGGGTTGTTAATCCGGATCTTTATATTAACGCCGTAATACGCCCTTCCTCTTTAAAGTATCTCAGGGTTGTTAATCCGGATCTTTATATTAACGCCGTAATACGCCCTTCCTCTTTCAAGTATCTCAGGGTTGTTAATCCGGATCTTTATATAAAATGCCGTAATACGCCCTTCCCCTTTCAAGTCTCTTATCCTTATCTAAGGATCTTCTCAGAAGAACAATAATCATAAGTGTAATTTCCCTAGGTAGTTTCCGGGACTTTCTGGTTATCCACTGCCTTGATATTTTCTAGGGTAATCCACTTATCTTTTGACCATTAATTAATTTATCTAGGTTTTCTTAATGGCCACCTCAGGTTTTGATCTCCAGGATTTTATTGAAAATCCTTCCGTAGCTAAATTACGTGTTAATATCCTGAAGAAAGAATGGAAAGAGATAGCCAACTATTACAATATCCCATTTTCACAGCAACTGACTAAGGAAATGTTAAAAAATCATGTGATTGAAGTGCTGGTTCAACATGAAGTTTTAAAAGAATCCGCTGTTGACAGATTAACGCCCATGTCCAAGAAACTTCAACAGCTATCCACCACCCCTCCTCACTCAGAAGTTGCTTCAGGTCTGGCTAGCCCTCAAGAAGAAACACAACGAATAGACGCCTTAGAACTAGAACGAGCTAGGTTCGAGTTCCAAATCAAAATGAAAGAACTCGAGTTGGAACAGGCCAAGTTGGAGCAGCAGGCCAAGTTGGAGCCTGAGGAAAGGTTGGAACAAGCCAAGTTAGAACAGGCCAAGTTGGAGCATGAGGGAAGGTCGGAACAGGCCAAGTTGGAGCATGAGGAAATGATGGAACGGGCCAAGTTGGAGCAGGAGGTTAGACTGAAAGAACTACAGGTAATAGAGATAGAAGTCACCTTAACATCGGAGTTTAAATCAAAAGAAGTGGCATTAAGAGAGAAACTAGCTGCTTTTAACCCTGCTACTGCTTCTTCCCTTGTTCCCGGGTTTGATGAATCCGATATGGACGGGTCATTTAGGACTTTTGAAAATAGCCGGGAAGAATGGTAACCCAAGGACCAGTGGGTGTCGAAGTGTTAGTTCCTACGTATATGGTAAGGCTCATGAAGTTTATAACTGTTTAGACCAGACTGATGACTATGATAACGTAAAAAAGAATATCCTCACCTCTTATGTTATCACGCCAGATGGATACCGGCAGAAGTTTCGTAAACTAACCAAACCATTTTCCCACACCTTTGTTGAGTTTGCTCAAGAAAAGCTTAGGTTTTTTAAGAAGTGGTTAGAGGCTACAGAGACCTCCACATTTCAGGATTTGTTAAACTTGGTAGTCCTGGAGGAGTGGAAGAGCAAGATACCATTTCACATCTTGAAGCATGTGGAGGAGCGTGGAGAGGTTAATTTAGGGCGTGCTGCTGAGCTGGCTGATGCGTACGCTTTGTTGGTGGAGTCACTGGGCAGTAGAGAACGTGGTACTTTCCGACATGTTAGGTCCTCCTCTGATGATAACCTTGGGGACGTGAGTGGTAGGTCGAAATGTCCCACACCTACCCCCCCTGATGCAACCAAGTTTACTTGTTCTTACTGTAAAAACCCAGGCCATACGATCCAGAATTGTAAACACCCAAAGTGTCGAATTGCTAAAAGTAGTTCCCTGGATCCCAAATTCAAACCAATAGCAACCACCAATGTGGAAAGGCCCCATCAGGATCTCTTCTCTTCATTCACCTATGAGTGAAAAATTTCAATCATGGAGGGGTCTCGTTCTTTCCCTATTCGTATACTACGTGATACGGGCGCAGCACAATCTATCCTCCTGTTTAATGTCATTCCTGATATATCTACCGCATTTACAAATGAGTGTTCTAATTTCAGATCTCTCATCCCATTCTTCCTATCCTTTAGCTAAAGTGCACCTCCAATGTCCCTTGATTACTGGGGGAAGTGCAAATAGCCATAAGGAAAGACCCAATGCCTGTGTGCGGCATTCATTTATTATTGGGTAATGACTAGGTAGGAGATCTAGTGGTTCCTAACATAAAGACAGTCGACTCTCCCTTACCTGTCAACTCCACCACTGACCTTAAAGAAACTATTCCTCATCTTTTCCCATCTTGTGCTGTCACCCGGTCACAGAGTGTGCGAAATGGGCCCTCTTTATCTAAAGCCACCTCCAATATCTTACTACCCACAGAAGATCTGTACAATAAGACCATTAGTAAGGATGAGCTCATTACAGCCCAACAATCTGATCCATCTTTGTTCAAACAGGTGATGAAAGACCCCAGTGTGGACCATTGTACATCTTCGGCTTACCACCCACAATCCCAAGGTTGCTTGGAACGGTTCCATCAAACTTTCAAATCAATGCTCAAAAAATACTGTATAGAACACCAAACGGAATGGGATGAAAGCATAGACTTGTTACTCTTTGCCATCAGGGAATGTCCCCAGGAGTCATTGGGTTTCTCCCCGTTCGAGTTACTATATGGGAGACAAATAAGGGGACCCCTTAAAATAGTAAAGGAGCAGTGGTTTGACACTCCATCTATTAAGCCCGCAACAGTTTCCCAATACATTATTGTTGCTTTAAGAACAAATTCTTTGAAGTCCGAACCATTGCTCAGTCAAACTTAAAAAAAGTCCAAGAAAAAATGGTGAAGTCCCAACCTAAATTAGTTGAAAGATCATTTTCTCCAGGTGACAAAGTGTTACTCTTTCTACCCATTCCAGGCTCTCCCCTTAAAAACAAGTTTACTGGTCCCTATATAGTTGCTAATAAACTATCTCCCCTCAACTATATAGTCCATACTCCTGATCGCCGAAAAGATTCACAACTTGTCCACATTAATCTCA
>NW_024724868.1:0-11148 GCF_018991925.1 Homarus americanus
AGCCATTACCTAATACCTGACCATTGGACCTGATCTCACCTCTGTATATATACACCTTTGTTTTGTACTTCTCTTAGTCTGTACTCACCCCTGAAGATGTGAATTACACGAAAGCGTTGGGGAACTTCGTCTTGAAAGAGTATAGGGAACAAATTAGCGGACCCCCGTAAACTTATTTACAAAATCATTAGACACTGGAGTTGTGCCAGAGTTGTGAAACAGGCAAATGTAGTACCCATATTCAAAAGGAGACAGAGCATTAGCGTCAAATTACCGGCTGATCAGTTTGACGTCAGTCGTAGGAAAATTTCTGAATCAATTATAGCAGATAGCATCCGATCGCATCTAGAAAAAAGCAAATTAATCTACGACTGTCAACATGGGTTTACAAAGGAGAAAATCTTGTCTAACAAATCTGCTAACGTTTTTAGGAAAGTCTTCGAGGTAGTAGATAATGACGAAAGATTCTGTTATTACTTAAACTTTAGCAAAGCATTTGACAAGTACCGCATCAGAGGCTTCTGAGAAAAATTAAGGCTCATGGTATCGGGGAAAGTTTTAAATTGGATAAAATCATGGCTCACCGATAGAACGCAGAGGGTTCAGCGTAGATGGTGTTAAATCTGAGTGGGGCCGTGTAATCAGTGGGGTTCCCCAGGGGTCAGTACTAGGCCCACTCTTGTTCATAATCTACATAAACGATCTAGATACTGGGATCAGCAGTGACATAAGCAAGTTTGCGGATGACACCAAAATAGGGCAACAAATTAATTCGGGCAGGATAAATGCATTACAGGAGGATCTAAATAAACTGCAGGGGTGGTCTGAAAATGGCAAATGAAATTCAACACCAGCAAGTGCAGCGTACTTAATATTGGAAGAACAAATACTGTCAATGTATACAGACTTAACATCAACCTAGAGAAGTCAACTTGAAAGAGACCTAGGGGTAGCAGCCTGGACCTACGGCCTAGAAAACAGTGTGTTAATGTTCGAAATAAGGCAAACGACAAAAATGATTCGGGACTTAGAAACCTTCCATATCAGGATAGGTTAAAAACTTAACTTGCATTCCTAGAAAGACGAAGAGTGCGAGGAGATATGATAGAAGTATTTAAGTGGGTGAAAGAAATCAATAAAGGGGATATAGATAAAGTTCTTATAATATCCGAGCAGGATAGGACTCGAACAACGGATTCAAGTTGGATAAGTTTAGGTTTAGGAGGAGATAGGAAAAAACTGGTTCACAAATAGGGTTGTTGGACGAAGTGGAACAAGCAACAACTTTGTAGTAAGTGGGGAACTCTGGAAGTTTCAAAGAGGAGGCTAGATAGATTCATGGATGATGAGAGTGGTAGCCTTCTCGACAGGAGCTGCCATGCACAGGCTAACCGGCCTATTGCAGACTCCTTATTTTCTTATGTTCTTTTCTTTCCCCATGGGTTATCAGCATGCATATATATTTTCATTAGCCCAATAAAGCACGGACTTCTACATACAATGGGATTCAGACCCCGCAGCCCCTACAAGCTGTGACCGGGAACGCTAAGCGCTGGACCACAGGATACTAAAGCAGTCCTAGACTTTGTTATATTTCACACAAAGCTTGTTCAACGGCTTATGGCGCCGTGAACCTCTAATGGGGACCACCCGGATCACGTAGGTAGTCAGAGTAACATTTTACCAAATCCGGCTTCGAAACACAGGAATCATATATATTTCATTAGCCCAATAAAGCACGCGGACTTCTACATACAATCAACACCTCAACCCGCCAGGATTCGAACGTGGGCGTGGGTTCGAATCATGGCGGGTTAAGGGTGTTTATATATATATATATATATATATATATATATATATACATATATATATATATATACATAACTTCAGCAATGGACTTGTTACGTGGAAAGCGTAGTTTGATAACGAACAGGAGAACCAGGGAAAACACAAACATCTTGACCATTGTCAAGAAAGATTTGTGTGTGTGCGATTTGTTGTATAAAAAATATGTCCGTGGGTAGTTTACACTTGATACACACAAGTACTACGTGTGACAGCTGGCTACCATAAGCTGCCAGGGAGGGATGAGCAGCAGGTGGAGGGGAAAGGAGACGTCGGCGGGTCTGTAGAGAAAGTCTTCACAGTAAAATTGATTCTCCAAGAGTAAATGTGGTCTATAAGAGTGAACTTAACCATGTTAATCTTAGGTACTGGATGTTCGTGCCGCCCCAGAAAATACCTATAATCAGCTTGAATTTCGTTTAATTTAATGCCATCAGAATATATTTTTTATTGATTAGATAATGAAACTCACAACGTTGGTTTAAATAATACAGTTAATAACACAGTAATAAGCACCTCCTGTTGTCGCTGTTTTACACTTATATGTTCGCTTGTGTATGAGATCGTGTTGTATACTGTAATAATGTGTACTGATCCTGGGCAGACATTCCGAAATTACTGTACCTGTAGTTGCATCTGTACCTGAAGGCGTGCTAGTGTTTCTAAATTAATATACTCGACTGAAATAAATTTTCCATTGTGTTCTTGGCAGGCGTTACAGAGCGCCGGTGATATTTGCAACGTTTAGCAATTGCACTATTCTTGTTATATATTATATATGGTTATTACGAATACAAATTGGAACAGACCTGACAACGAAATACTGATGAAACAATGTAAAATCACCACTATGAACCTATGTACAATTACCGCTAAATGAACCAATGTAAATTACTGTAAATGAACGTAAACCATTATCCTAATTATTTTTTGTTTGACCTCTTTCTTCGAATAAATGTTTAATATGGAAGTAAACAAGAGGCGGATACAACAAGTGAAGCGTGAAGACTTGTTGAGTGCGAGACATGACGGGATGTTTGGTGGGAGAGGAGACGAGTGGAGAGGGAGAGGGAAGGGGGAGGGGAGAGAGGAGGAAGTCTGCTGCCAGGCTTGCCTTCAAATATTGATGAGGGTGATGATGTAAGAGGTGTGGGCGGTGAAGTGGGATTATAACGAGAGAGGGGGAGAGAGAGAGAGAGAGAGAGAGAGTTTGTCTATATTAAGTTGAGAATATATCTTTATTCCCTTGTAACAAAGATTCACTCACTCTTCAGTCAGTAGCGAAAGTAAGTCTCACATCACAAACGAGTTCTCCTAAGAAACCGATTCAGCTTAAACCACAACACAACGAGGTGGGTCCTGGTGGCCTCCCTCGCCCTCCCAGGATCTCTGCTGACTCCATTCAATATGTACTGTAGGTGGAGCTCATTAACGTTGACACACATTTATACTGGCGCTGAGGGTAAAGTCTGGGGGTCTGGGTGATCAAAGTGGGTATGAAGTATGGAAAGGTGGTGCAGATATTAATAGTGTTTATGTCATCGGGAAAATTCTTACGTTTATTTATTGTCAAGTGTCCGATAGAGGCGATGCTGTTGCCTGTGAGAGGGTTAGGTTAGGTTAGGTTGACGTTAAGGTGAAATAAGCTAGGGAGTATAATGTACAGGTTATCCAAACAAAACCTGGAATCTAATTGAGTTTTTTATTACTTTAATTATATTCCGTCCTATTAACAAATTAGCTAAGTTAAAATGAATTAGAGAACCACAGATGGCGTAGAAAGTTAACCCAGAATACAGAAGTCAGTTAGAGTGGAGAAAACAATGATGATGTGAGTTAATATATCGAGGAAGGTGATCGGTGCCAGCATCAGCTCTGCCTCACACCTGGAGACAAATGTAATTAAATATAGGTGAAGTGAGAGGTGGAGGTGACATGTTACCTGGCGGGACATACCTGCTGATGGATGCTGGTGGTGTTGTTTTGGGAGGGAGTAGTGGTGGTGAGATGGTGGTGTGATGGTATTGTTGTTGTGGGAGTGATGGTGGTGTTGTGGTGATGGGGGTAGTGGTATAGTGGTGGTGTTGTTGTTGTGATGGTGGTGTTGTGGAGTAGTAGTGGTGGTGGTGATGAGGTGGTGTGTGTTTTGTGATGGTGTAATGATGGTGATGGTGTTATGATTGGTGATGAGGTGGTGGTGTTGTGGTAATAGTTTGTGGTAGTGTTGGTAAGGTGATGGTGTTGATGAGGTAGTGGTATGATGGTGGTGAGGTGGTGCTAACGGTGATGATGACGTTGGCGGTGGTGGTGAGATGGTAGTAACGGTGATATGGTGGTGAAGATGGTGATAAGATGGTGGTGTGGTGGGGGGGGGGTAGTAACGGTGGTAGTGGTGATGGCGGTGGTAGTGGTGATAGTTGTGGCGTTAATGCTGTATTGTCAATCTTTCGTTTAGGTTATGCTGATAGAGGCTGTTGATGATAGTGTGGTGATGAACGTGATGGTGTTAGTGTACGATAAACCCAGGTGACAGTGGTGATGATGTTGGAGGATCGTGATGATGGTAATGATCAAATTAATATTATTATTATTATTTATTATTACTGTTGTTGTTATTATCAGTACTGTAATGGGTCTTATTATCATTACCATTATTTTTATTGGCCATTGAAGGCAACAATAAATAAAATCCATGTATAAATCTCTCCTACAGCGTTGTTATGTAGTGCACAATACTAGATTTGCTGTAGAAAATACGACCTAGCGAACGTTGCTTAAGTTTTTTGACAGTTGAAGCACCAAAAATTAAGATCTATTTAACATTTATTAATAAACCCAGGCAGCTGAAACACCAAAACAACAACAATAATCAATGAAAACAAAAGCAGAAATGACAAAAAATGCAACAACAAAGAGTGTATAGTGTTATTAGATCGTCAAACAAAAACAGTTGAAGTCTCTACGTTGGTCCCTTATCTCGGTATGTTTCCTTAGAAGACAGGAGGTTTTTAAATGGCCGGGTTTAAGACTCATAAATGGCTTGAATGAGGTTTTTAAATGGTCGGGTTAAGACTCATAAATGGATTGAATGAGGTTTTTAAATGACATGGATATAACCAATGGCGGCTCGTGCATAGGGCTGCAGTCCCCCCCAGACACTCACTGCCAGGCGTATGATTCCTTTAGAGAGAGACAGCTGAATAATACACTACCAACAAATATATCATTTTATATGTTATTTAATTATTTTCAATACGTTGCTAAGTGAATTTTCATTAAAATCAGACCAAAATTTAAGTTACTTTCATAGTTGCTGTCAATGCTGTACGATTCATGTCTGTTATTAATTGGCGCCGCCGCCGCACTTGAAGCAGCTCAGTCACGTACAACGTGTTTACATTGCGTGTGGACGGTGTGGTTAAATCGTGCTTTCTTTAATTACCCTTTGACGATGGAAAATCGAGTGAAGTATTTGCAAAACATCAACTTTTCCCAGCTGACATTAAATGAAAAGACTGAAATCAAAGCAAGAGGAAGACCTACACCAGTTTTATCCATTCAACAGAACAGTACAAGAGAATTAAAACTTTTTTGCGCAGTACCATGGTGAATGACAGACTGTCTGCTTTAGCAGTGATATCCATTGAAAATAGAATGATAACAGAAATAAAGGATTTTAATGAAATAGTAATAAACAATTTTGCTACATCGAAGAGCAGACACGCCGACTTTATTTTCAATTAATACTGGTCCATCACCACCAACACTACTACCATGCCCTGGGAATTCGTGGACATCAACTACAACTCATACCTGAGGTAGGTCAAATTTGTGTATCCTACTGTTGTGTGAGGCTTGCAGTCCTTCCATTTTATTTTTCACGAGCCGCCACTGGATATAACTTACAAAGTAGCAGTGAGGATGAGTTTTTTTTTTTAAGACTAAAGAATTAAGTTTTTAAGTGGTCGATAATGAAACTTTAAATGGCTGGGTTGAAGCGTTGAATTTGTTATAATAAACCTTTTAAGTGACCAGGGAAGAAGTTTGGTAATAAATGCACAAAGTTTAAAAAGCCGGAAAGAACTTTTTTTTTCTCCAAATTACTAGATTACCAGATTACAAAGCTACTAGGTTACTAGATTAACAGATTATAAGGTTGCTAGATTACCACATTACTAGATTACCATATTACTATATTACTAGATTACCGGTTTACCAGGTTACTAGATTACTAAATAAAGAGATTACTAGATTATCAGATTACCAGATTACAAGATTACTAGGTTATCAGATTACTAGATTACTAGATTACCAGATTACTAGATTAACAGATTACCGGATTAATTGATTAATAGATTATCAGATTACTGGATTAACAAAATACCAGATTAACAGCTTATCAGATTACTAAATAAACAGATTGCAAGGTAGGTAGTCGGTAGCTACCAACCAGGGAGGTACTACCGCCTGGGAAGATATTGGAAGCATAATGTGTTGTCTAATGGTAGACCCTGCTGCCATATGTCATCACGAAAATTGTGACCAAGTCCCAGGTTGCTGATCTGACTTTTTGCCTCATTTACACACAATTGCAGATTAACAGAGTACTAGGTTACCAGATATATAGTTCACCAGATTACTAGCCTATCAGATTACTAGGTTACCAGATTACTAGATTAACAGAGTACAGTAATAGTTTACCAGATTACTAGATTAACATATTACTACATTACCAGATTACTTGGTTACCAGAGTTTTGTTTTTAATGACTGGATTTGTGTTTTCTACATAACCATTTATTAAGTTTTTCACTGAGCCTGGGATAGAAATTTTAACATTTGGAAGGAAATTTGTTTAAATCCCCATGTTTTTGTAAATGGTTAAGGTTGATGCCTTTTAAATGGCTGGGTATGGACATTTTAAATGACTGAGGATGAAACAGGTAAATAGTCTAGAATAAGACATGATAAAATTATTAAATAACTCGAAATTAAATAATTAAATGTTCCTAAAAAAATTGTTAGATATAAAGTTTAAATATACGGGATTAAATAAACCAGATAGTGTTTTAATGACAACTAATTGGAATTATATAGCCAGAATATAATCTGAACCAAGAAGTACGATGCATAGTACATTTATTATAGTACAGTACTTCATGGTCGCTTCATGACTATTAGTGGAGACAGTCTATTAGTGGAGACAGTCTCTTAGTGGAGACAGTCTATTAGTGGAGACAGTCTATTAGTGGAGACAGTCTATTAGTGAAGTTGGTCTATTAGTGGAGACAGTCTTTTAGTGGAGACAGTCTATTAGTGGAGACAGTCTATTAGTGAAGTTGGTCTATTAGTGGAGACAGTCTATTAGTGAAGACAGTCTATTAGTGAAGACAGTCTATTAATGGAGACAGTCTATTAGTGGAGACAGTCTATTAGTGAAGACAGTCTGTTAGTGGAGACAATCTGTTAGTGAAGACAGTCTATTAGTGAAGACAGTCTATTAAAGTGGAGACAGTCTAATAGTAGAGTGATCTAAAAGCCATTGAAAACCAATCCTATTAGTGAAGTTGGTCTATTAGTGGAGACAGTCTATTAGTGGAGACGGTCTATTAGTGGGGAGCAGTCTATTAGTGGAGACGGTCTGTTCAAGAGCCAGTCTGGTAAGTTGGTTTTGTTAGTGGAGACAGTCTATTAGTGGGGCTTGGTCTGTTAGTGAAGTTGAATTCGTGGCTGAGTTGGTCTATTAGTGAAGTTGGTCTATTGGTGGAGACAGTCTATCAGTGGAACCAGTCTATTAGTGAGTTGGTCTATTAGTGGAGACAGTCTATTAGTGGAGACAGTCTATTAGTGAAGTTGGTCTATTAGTGGAGACAGTCTATTAGTGTAGACAGTCTATTAGTGAAGACAGTCTATTAGTGAAGACAGTCTATTAGTGGAGACAGTCTATTAGTGGAGACAGTCTATTAGTGGAGACAGTCTATTAGTGAAGTTGGTCTATTAGTGAAGTTGGTCTATTAGTGGAGACAAGTCTATTAGTGGAGACAGTCTATTAGTGGAGACAGTCTATTAGTGTAGTTCGTCTTTAGTGGAGACAGTCTATTAGTGTAGACAGTTATTATTGGAAGACAGTCTATTAATGGAGACAGCCTATTAGTGGAGGCAGTCTGTTAGTGGAGACAGTCTGTTAGTGGAGACAGTCTGTTAGTGGAGCAGTCTGTTAGTGGAGACAGTCTATTAGTGGAGACAGTCTATTAGTGGAGACAGTCTATTAGTGGGGACAATTCTATTAGTGGAGACAGTCTATTAGTGGAGACAGTCTATTAGTGGAGACAGTCTACTAATGGAGACAGTCTACTAATGGAGACAGTCTGTTAGTGGAGATAGTCTACGAATGGAGACAGTCTATTAGTGGAAGCAGTCTGTTAGTGGAGACAGTCTATAGTATGTCTATTAATGGAGACAGTCTACTAATGGAGACAGTCTGTTAGTGGAGATAGTCTACGAATGGAGACATTCTATTAGTGGAGGCAGTCTGTTAGTGGGAGACAGTCTATTAATGGAGACAGTCTATTAGTGGAAGTAGTCTGTTATGGAGACAGTCTATTAGTGGAGATAGTCTACTAATTGAGACAGTCTACTAATGGAGACAGTCTGTTAGTGGAGATAGCTCTATGAATGGAGACATTCTATTAGTGGAGGCAGTCTAGGTGGAGACAGTCTATTAATGGAGACGTACTTAGTGGAAGCAGTCTGTTAGTGGAGACAGTCTATTAGTGGAGACAGTCTACTAATGGAGACAGTCTACTAATGGAGACAGTCTGTTAGTGGAGATAGTCCATGAATGGAGACATTCTATTAGTGGAGGCAGTCTGTTAGTGGAGACAGTCTATAATGGAGACAGTCTATTAGTGGAGGGTCTGTTAGTGGAGACAGTCTGTTAGTGGAGACAGTCTGTTAGTGGAGACAGTCTGTTAGTGGAGACAGTCTATTAGTGGAGACAGTCTATTAGGTGGAGACAGTCTATAGGACAATCTATTAGTGGAGACAGTCTATTAGTGGAGACAGTCTACTAATGGAGACAGTCTACTAATGGAGACAGTCTGTTAGTGGAGATAGTTCACGAATGGAGACAGTCTATTAGTGGTGAGTCTTGTGGAGCAGTCTGTGGAGTCTTTGGATGGAGACAGTCTTATGGAAGTCTGTTAGTGGAGACAGTCTGTTAGTGGAGACAGTCTTAGTGGAGACAGTCTATTAATGGAGATAGCTCATTATGGAGAGCTTTAGTGGGTCTGGAAAGTCTATTAGTGGAGATAGTCTGTGAGGAGGCAGTCTGTTAGTGGAGACAGTCTATTAATGGAGAGCTTTGTGATCTTTGTGGAGCAATGGAGACATCTTTGGTGGAGACAGTCTATTAGTGGAAGCAGTTAAGTGGAGGCAGTCTGTTAGTGGAGACAGTCTATTAGTGGAGCAGTCTGTTAGGAGACAGTCTATTAGTGAGACAGTCTACTAATGGAGACAGTCTATTAGTGGAGGCAGTTCTGTTAGTGGAGACAGTTATTGTGGAGCAGTCTATTAGTGGAGACAGTCTGTTAGGGAGACAGTCAATTAGTGGAGCAGTCTATTAGTGGAGACAGTCTGTTAGTGGAGACAGTCTATTAGTGGAGAGGTCATTAGTGGAGGCTATTAGGAAGTCTGTTGTGGAGACAGTTCGTTAGTGAGACAGTCTTTTAATGGAGACAGTCTACTAATGGAAATAGTCCACAACCTTAATAATCCCGGTTGTGTATGTTGTGTTTACAGTTGTCAGCTTGACGTTGAATTATACATTTGTGTTATATATAGTGTTATTATCTCGCCGTTAGGTCGTACATCAGGCATCAAGGGGTACACTCCAGGAGGTAGTTACCTTTTAATCATCCTGAGGAGGTCAACTTGTCAGAGGCCAGTAGAGGATTGGTTTTATCCTCAGGTGGTCCTATGACAGTTACGGTGGGCTGGGGTGGGTATAGTGTTTATGTCTCTCCATTTACCGGAGCCGTGTAACTATACAGGTATGCCATGGTTAATAATTGGATCAAATCTCAGTGTGTCAGTGTAGCTTTTTGTGGACTGAATTTCAATCCGTTATTATATTAATATTTACGTGTTTCACTTTATTTTATCGGATCTTTGTACTGGAGTTTCAGTCAACGGATCAAATTGTATAGTAGAAACTTATTTTCGTTCAGCTTTATCATTTATATAACGTCCCCAACTGTGGGAGAATTGTATTACTGTAGTATATAACATGATGATCTTTTTATACTGTGAGTTATGATATATAGAAAACCGTGAAAGCAAGACAGGAAACGTTAATCAATAGCAAGAATGAATGAACTTTATATAAGTCTTTCAACATATTGGAGGGTAGTAGTGTTTGTAGGATTGGATAGAAAAAAAGAAGAATGATTGTGTGGTTATATCGTGTGGCTTCCCGGAAAAAAAAACCCAAGATTTAAAGTACAATAATTGCTTTATTATACACCTGATACTCAAAAATTTATGTCCATATAATTCGTCTGTTGAGAAGCTTCTATAAATGTTAAAAATAAAGAGGTTGATATGATATTAACCCAACACAGCCGACGCTTTAGAGGTTATTAACTATTAACTGCTGTATAATATTTACGTTGGTATTTGCTTAGTCTGGCCTTATTGTTTCTTCGGTAGAGAATATTTTTAGATAAATGGACGATAGTACCTTAAGCTGTGTATTACTGTATATTATGTATAGTAATATAATAATACACAGCTTAAGTACTACTGTGTCCATATACAGTTTTGTTTAGAATTTTGAACATTTTATGCTTGTCAATAGACTGTAATTATACGGAAATAATATTAGTGGGTGTTAGATGTAATATTTGGCAATTGTTGCACTTAAACATACAGTAGGTGGTATGTTTATTTCTGTGGGGGAGTTAAGAACGAGAAACACCGTGTTTGTCAGACAGGACATGGACTGTCTCCATTTCTCAAAGTATTTTTTTTTTTATTATGGGATTCAGAGTCGTCGGCTATGAGGATCTTCAGGTGAATTGGATAGAGAGAGAGAGAGAGAGAGAGAGAGCAACTGAACTACTTATTAAGGCAGACTTGTTACGATTATCTCAGATTATCCAGAGCTGCAGGTCATGTCTTAGAGATAGTGCCTCTGCCTCCATTCAAGTGGAATAAAGGTTGGCATCATCACTGTATATCTTCCTATATTTTTAATCACTGTAATCTGTGAATCACTGCAGGTTAAGATTACGCAACGTAGATG
>NW_024724869.1:0-8016 GCF_018991925.1 Homarus americanus
TTTTTTTTTTTTTTTTTTTAGGTTAAGGTGGGGAAAGGGTGGAAGGCATGCTGGGGCTCAAGGCACAGCCAGACATGAGGGATGGAGAAGTCACAACATATAGTCGTGGGGGGAAAGGTTGGAAAAGAAGTTTAATGAGTTAAACAGAGGGGGACGACACCCCTTGTTTTACATATTACAGAGTTTGTTGGCTAACTAAGCTAACCTAGGATTTAGAATGAGGTTGCACAATGGTTATTTTAGTAGACAATGACTAGATTGATTTTACAATTACAAGTTTATTAACATCTTATACTGTATTACGTTATGGACTCACTCGATTTTGACTTGTTAAATGTGAATTTATATCATCTAAGTTTTAATCTAAGGTGGATCACTGTGGCGGACATAGATGGATCGCGGGTTGGGTTGTTGTAGTGTGGGCAGACTCCGGGGCCACCAGGCGTGGGGTCTCCCTCCGTTGATGTCTTCCCCGCGTAGGTGGTCTGGGCTGTGAGGGTCGTCCAGGAGCTTGTCCCAAACCTTCTTCCCTAGGCGATGGAACCTGAAGTTGAGGGCCTCTGTTTTATTTCTTAGGTGGATGGTTTCCACTGTCTCCTGGTAGGGTGGCGCTTGGCCACTGGCTGACCTCAAACATTTGTTTTGGAAGCTCTGTAGTTGTTGTAGTCTAGTCTTCCCGAGTGTGACGAGTGGTATAGATGGGTACTCCAACACAGGCCTCACCAGCGCCTTGTACAGGTGAACTTGTATCTTCTCAGGCATCAATTTAAAACGTTTTAATTTGGCTGCGGCGACTTTGGCTTTATTTAGTCTGTCCTTCACGTGGGGAATGATGCCCGTCCGAGAAATGATGAGGCCGAGCAACCTGCCTTGTTTAGAGTACTCAATCTCTTCGTCGTCGATCATCAATGGGGCCGGCTTGAATTTGGCTATGGGTATGACCTCAAATTTCGTTTTGTTTGTTTTTATTTTCCATTTATTTTCATACTCCGAGATCTCCTCTATTGCCCGAGCAGTGAGTCGCGCCATCCTTGCCGTGACCTTCCTGGGCAGGTGACGATCTGTGTTACATCGTCTGCATACATGACGTACTCGCTGCCGACGATTGGGGGTGGCAGGTCAGCCGTGTAGAGTGTGTAAAGGGTTGGTGAGAGACAAGAGCCCTGAGGCACGCCGCTCGATAGTGAGAATTCTTCTCCAAAATGTTCTTGCATCTTAATTTTGGCTCTGCGGTCCGTAATGAAGTTGCACAGCAGGCGAGTCAGATTTTCGGGTAGCCCCAGTTGTATGATCTTATACTGCAGTCCTGCGTGCCAAACTTTGTCAAACGCCTTGCTGACGTCCCTCAGTACTATATTGCACTGTAGGCGGCCAGTCATGGCATTGGCGATCTGCTCGTAGGCCTGAGCTATGGCGGTGGATGTGCCTCGGCACTGGCGGAAGCCGAACTGGCGGGGATTATGCACGTCTTCGTCCTCCAGATACATCCGCAATCGCTTGTTGACTATTTTTTCGAAGATTTTGGCAGGTACCTCTAGCAGCGATATTGGTCGAAAGTTTTCGACTTTGTTTGGAGGCTTCCCTGCTTTTGGTATGAGGCGAATAACGGCGATTTTGAACATCTTAGGGAAGTATCCAGAGGCGAGGCAGGCGTTGCATATATGAGCAAGCCTCTCTATCATGTTGCCGGGGAGTTGAGCCAGGATCTTCTTGTTAATGTGACTTTGACCAGGTGATTTGTTTTTAAACCCTTTTATGACGGCTGACACATCTGCAGGAACAATGCGTTCCGTCAGGTAGCTTCCGTCCACCAGTCTGGTGAAGTCAGTCCGTGGGAGCGGCTGGAGCAGGTGCTGATGGTCCTGCAACTGACCTAAAATGTCCTCCTCAAAGTCCCTGTCGGAGCCCTCGTTTTCCTGTTCACTAATGGTAAAGATCTTTCGTAAATATCGCCGATGTAGTTGTTCTTGGTTTTCTTCCTCGAATATTTTTACGTTGTTTTGGTCGAGCAGGTAAGGGACCGTGCTAGAGGTGGAACCCATCAGTCGCTTGATCCCTTTCCAGAATGCAGCAGAATCGCGGTAATTGTTGGCTGCCTCCCACACCAAGGCGGCCCACTTTTGTTCATGTAGACGTTTGCTCTCGTGCTGGATGTCCATCTGTAGCTCTCGGTACCGGTCTCTCAGCTCCTGCGTCCACCCGCGGATACTGGCTAGCTGTCTCACGTGAGCGTACTGGACACTGAGCTGCCTCAGCTGGTGACTAGTGTGAGGATGGGGAATGGTCCTGTAACTAGTGGTCGGGATGTTGTTGTCCATCTCCGTCTTCACATCCTTATACCATTGTTCGACCACGTCGTCGATGTCATTGGGGCTGGCTTCTTCCAGGTTTCTCCCCTGCTTGAGACTGAGAGACTCCTTGAAAGAGTCCCAGTCTGCCCGTTTGAGGTTTGACCTGATGTTGGCGGGTATCATAATGGGATTGGATGAGAGCGTCACGACGACTGGCAGGTGATCGCTGGTACTGATGGGTCAAGCGGTAACGTGCCTGTTCAGGACGGCCTCGTTGTTAGAGAGGATTATGTCGGGTGTTGTGGCACTGGCACGTCTGATCAATGTCGGGAAATCTGGCCCGAGGTGTTGCAGTTTTCCCCTTCTGATGTTGTCATACAGCGCCACACCGACGTTGTTCTCATTACCGTGTCCGAGTGTGGCGTGGCGCGCATTTAAGTCCCCTATGATGTATGTTGGTTTTCTGTGGCGTAGCAACTGGTTTAGGTCTTGTTCGGGTAAGTAAGGACGTCTGGGAGGTAGGTACATCGTGCATATGATAACAGATCCCCTAGTTGTCTCCACCTGCACTCCTAGAACTGAATCCTCGAAGTCTGGCAACACTCTATGACTCAGACGTGACCTGACGGCCACAGCGACACCATCGTTCAGCTCACCCGTCATGTTCCTCTGGTATACAGTGTAGCCAAAAATTTTCAGCTTACTTTCGTCCTTTATGCCCGTACTGTTTAACAGAATGATGTCTGAGTCTAATTGATAGTATAAGTTAGACAGTTCATTACGTCTATTAAGGGACCAGTGTAGGACATTATGTTGGACAATTTTCATCCTGCTAACGACTGCCATTTCGGAGACTGTAGCTTGGGGCGTCGCTTGGAGTGTTTGCTCGGCTTCTGCCATTTCTAGGGGGACGGAACTTCTTAGCAGAGCCTTCGGACATCTGCTTGTCAGTCAATGGCGGGCCCTCGAACCTCTCGTCACCCTTGTACAGGAAGGTGTTCAGGTCCTGGGCCTGCGTGTCGTAGTAATCAACTGACGCTGCAGCTCGAGGGTCTTGTTCCTCTGTGGGTTGAGTCGTCATCATCTGGTCGCAACCATTGACTGTGGTTGCAGTCCGATGGTCACTGTCGTCGCTGGGAGTGCCTGTAATGGGATCGCGGGCATTTACGGTGTCGTTAGACATATTGGCCCATACTGGGCAGTCCCATTTACACTAAACCCCTATTACTCATATAAGCATCCAACCTATGTTTGAAGCTATCCAGCGTATTGGAGTTAATGATGATATTTGGTAACTTGTTCCATTCATCCGCTACTCTGTTACCAAACCAGTGTTTACCTATTTCGCGCCTAAATCTAAATTTGTCAAATTTAAAACCATTGTTACGAGTTCGCTCCTGGTTGGATAGTTTGAGTACCTTTGCAAGTCCCCTTTGTTTAGCCCTGACTTCCATTTATACACCTCTGTCAGGGTCCAACTAATTACCCAAATGTACCCAAATATAGCTGGAATGAAGTCAAATAATGGTCCTAGATGAATAAATCGGACTGCCAATCACTTCTCGACTAGTATTTGGTGTCACGAAGTCACAAAAAATTGGTAAACTTAATTTAATCTGAGTTAATAGATCAAGTGCATGTACCTAACCTAACCTAACAACACAACTCAGATTAAATTAAGTTTACCAATTTTTGGTGACTTTATGACACCAAATAATAATCGAGAAGTGTTTCACAGCCCGATTTACGCTTGTACGACCATCATTTGACTTCATTGCGGCTACATTTGGCTACATTTGGGTAATTACTTGCTCCCTCGGTACATGCACGCGATCTATTAACTCAGTTTAAAGTAAGTTTTCCAATTTTTTGTGACTTTGTGACACCAAATACTAGTCGAGAAGTGATTAGCAGTCCGATTTATTCATGTAGGACCATTATTTGACTTCATTGCAGCTACATTTTGCTACATTTGGGTACATTTGGGTAATTAGTCGGATAGCTGATTCCAAGGTCCGGTGACTGGGTCAATGTTCACAAAAATCCTGAGTACAGCAAACCGCCGATAATGGTCACACTAGGTCATCCACAATACCATACCTCAGAATGCTGAGACCATCTCTCAGACCGGATGTGTCATCATCACTAGGGTGGGTGCTGGGGTGCTGGTAACTGGGGGTTGTTCACGCCATACGAAAGAATTTTGTTGACAGGATGTTGATTGATGAGTAGTCACAACAACTGCAGTCACGTCCTGTCACACCCTGGGCATTGAACGAATCATTTGCAGAAACTAATGTTCACTTCAGCTCACAGGATTGTTGCGTTGGTGAATTCCTCATTCTGGTAATGGAGAGTACTCTTCAACATTGCAGGTACTATCTTCCAACTCTTGCTGCTGTAATCACGCTGGGAAGGTGTGTGGTTGAGGTCGAGAGATATCTCTGGCGCATGATCCGCCTTCCTCTTAATAGGATTGGTAGACAACACCTTCGTCCTAGCGGTGAGCATAGGTTCAGAATGACTCATTGCTGTGTAGGAAACACCTTTAAACGTAACACTATTATTACGTGGATGAACATCTATCATGTTCTTTCGAAGAGTTGCTAGACCAAGTAACCCATCAGCTGGCAAATTGAACTGCTGAACTATATAAAAATCCGCGTAGAAGGGAGAACCACGTCTTGAGAATCTGAGTGGTAACGTCACCATTCCTTTGATGCTCAGCTGAGTACCTGAAACTCCTTCGAGCTCAGCGTTACTAGGCCTCCATTTGAATTTGCGGTGAGGGAATTTGCGTTGTAACTCGTGATATGATGTCAAGGCCAATACATTAGCGCAAGCACCTGTGTCTATATCAAGAGCCAATCTGGTATTATCCACTCTCACCGGCACTGACAACACTTCCACTTTTCTAAGCGCCGCTATTAATGAGGCCGCTATAGAAGTGCTGTGAGGAGGGGTGGGAACTACCCTATCTATCCCTCTCCGTGCTGTGGTGTGCGCTGGTCTTCCCCCGATGACTTGTCCTGGGGACGTTTCTGCTTGCGCCTATACGACACCTCCGTTTCACTTAGGTCCACTCCCCTAGCCTTTATTAGTATATCGCACGCATGTGAACTATGAGATGTCGATTTGTGAAGAGCGCACCATTTGCGCGCTTTCTGGGTAGGAGGAGGTGCTGCTTTGGCTCCCTCACTGTTTGACCTTGAGAATGGCTTTGCACCGGGTGTGGCTTTATTTGCACTATTACCTCGGAGCTGAAAACAATCTTCCATTACGTGGCCACGTTTATTACAATGTGCGCACCGTAAAGATGTTTTCTGTTTATATGTTAGGCGGGGAGGAGTAATCGAAGCTAAGTGTGTCGCATAAGGAGTCTGGGAGTGAGGCATCTGTGGCATCTGAGACGGCTGGGGTTGTGGTGACGTCACTGAGGGCTGCACCAGTAAGGGGCCCGTAGCCTGGGGACAGAGCTTGTTTGCGTATTCCACCATATCCAAGGGTGGTTCATACTGTACTTCCTGTGCCCGGCTATATAAGGGAACACGGACGGAAAGAAGAAAACTTATTAGTTCTATCAATGTTTCCACATTGTCCGGTGGCATATCACCCTGTGAGTTGTACCAGCCTGATGACCGGAAGGTCGCTTGCATGTCCTGGCGAACCTGGCCCGCGATGTCAACAGCGTCAACGGGTGTTTCGTTTCGTATACCTGGAATACAGCGATCCAACCATCTGAAGATCCATTGCAGTTGGCCCAGCTGTGACCTACCCCCAAAAATCCCAATTAGCGTTCGCTTGAACTTTTCATAGTCAGGGCTTTGTAAACCAAATGCATTTAAACGACTGCCTGTATAGGAACCCTGCGTTATATGGGAACGTACATATGCTTTATTTTCTTCGTCAGCCGTTATGTGACTATTGCGCATGCTATCTTCACATGCACGAATAAAATGTGCGACCCTATAATCGTCTTGTTCCGTGAAATTTCGAACATAATCGCCGCGTTGCATGATATTAATAACATTATCAGCTTTAGGTGTGGTAGTAGTACTGGTGTGAGGGTTAGAGAACGCCATTGTAGTGTTAGTATTAAGCAAGTTAGTATTCTTACTCTTAACAGAAGGCTGGGTTAAGGTTGTTACCGATTTAGCAACAGACACACTATCACCTGTAACAGGGGTAACTGCTTTAGTATACTTAGGTGAGGTACTATAGTGATTACCAGACCGTAGGGTACGACGGTTTAAGTCGTCAAATGATTCGTCAATAACTTTCTCACTACTTCCTACCGAATCATTTAACTGTGTTCCATACTCAAAATCTATGGCAGTCTGGGCTTGATCATCGATGAGTTGGTTATCAGCAAACAGTTGAGCTAGGCGTTCGATTTCATCTACATTAGACATGGGAAACTTAGAAATTATCTATTAGCCCCCTTGGGTCAATGAATACTTAACAGTAAGTAGATCACTTGCCTCTCATTTACAAGATATATGAATATGAATTGTAGTTAATTATTAAACTATCAATAAGTAGACAGACACTTACAAACTACTGTAAATTATAGGATTTCAATACATTAATCTTACATTCGACACTTTATCATTGAAATAATCCTATCCGACGAACCTATGGGTGTGAAGATATCTCTCGAACGTGTTCATGTGTGTAGAATTATGCAATTTAAATACCTATTTATACAGAGTAGTTAGTCTGTATAGAAAATGTGATCCATCGACGAGTCCTGAGTCGAGTGGGTGGAGTGTGGGCGGGGCCTCTTCCTAGGATGCGTGCGCTGCTGCTGGTTTCCTTGGCAACGAGAAGACGCTTCTGCTTTGGTGAGAGACGAGTCCACTTGAACTAGATGAGTTCCTCCTCCGGCGATCAGAAAACTGCTGATGATTGGTTATCACACTGGTCGTTGCTGGGTCGCTGGCGAAACTGCCGTGTGCCAAGTCTTCACAGTCCACTTATATATGGAGATCTGTATGATGACACCGGAATTCGTAATTCGCGCTGACGACACAACAATACTGCTCAGTTGTTAGTGAAATACCAATTGTAGACCAGGCTACGAAACTTTTTTTCAACACTGCAACACTGTAATGTCTAGGGAATGCTGAGTGGAGTCTATCTCAACCGGCTCAATCTGGATATGTACCAACAGGCTGTAATATATGTATATTACGAATTCTGCACGTATTTGTATGTGACAGAGATAAGGAGCGCTCACTAAATATCGTCTCAATACGGGATATAGTTTTAAACACTCGGATTATGTAACGCGTCACTGCTGTGTGGTTTCTTGTTTTTCACAAAACACAGACGGATGATACGACTACCAGTTTGAAGAATCCGTATCCCACCGCTGCCACCTATATGAATCGGCTGCTTGTCCAATTAACCAGTCCGTTCACACATATTTATATTTGGGTTTTAAGTAACGAAACCCAAACGGTAGTTCCTTTGTTTTTATTATAAAAGGTTGTATATATAATTCCTGGGTGTATATCAACCGTAAGTCTCACTGTCTAGGAGTGAATGAGAAGGGGACGGCGTTTATGTATGATAAACGTTAGGTCACGTCCTTACGATATGAGTTGAGGTGAGCTACTGAAGCTTAAGGGCATCGCAGTGCCTGCTTACAGAAATGCTGAGCTATGGGTCTCGCCCTCTTGGTGAGTTGCCCGCTCACTTGTCCATCTCATGTCTTACTCAT